>NC_061508.1:133556279-133728271 GCF_022539505.1 Lolium rigidum
TAGATTAGGGACTACTAGTATAGGACTAGTAGTAGCAATTTGCTCTTCTTTTGTTCTTCCTTTCCTGAGCAATCGGCTCTTCTCTGTAAGAAATCCCCTTTTTAATCAATGAAGAAGGATTCCCTGCTTAATTCTTCCAATTTATCAAAAGAAATCAATGCTCAAAGAGCCGATGGCAACGCATCCGGTCTCGTACTATAAACGCCCGACGAAGGCCGGTTCCAAAATCCGAACGGTGACACGATGCTTGCTTGTGACATTTGTTCCTCTTTAGTCGATGGCTACGCATCGGCTTTTAGTTCTAAAGTCGATGACGAGTGCATCGGCCGTGCTTTACATATAAAAAAATTTGTTTTTTTTGCGGCCGATTTCATGCATCGGCCCCCATATTTCACTGTCCATCATCCCACATACTCGGAAATATTTCTTGAGATGTCGACCATTGACGAGCCACTTGGGAACTTCGCACCACTCAGCTCCTCGAGCATGTATGCATTGCCCTTTAGGACTTGGTCGACTCTGTACGGCCCGTGCCAATTTGGAGACCATTTACCATACACCTTGTCCTTAGTCCCCAACGGCAATACAGCTTCCCATACCAGATCACCAACGTGGAACTCCTTCGGCTTCACCTTCTTATTATATGCACGAGCTACCTTGGCTTTGTTCTCTTTAATTTTCTCAAGCGACCAAAGTCTATGTTCCGTCAGATCCTCGACGCTATCACTCATCAGAGTTGCGTATTCTTCCGTTGTTAAGTCATTCTGAAACGTGACATGTCTCGACCCAGCCGTGATCTCCCAGGGTAACACGGCTTCTTGTCCATAGACCAAATGATATGGCGAGGTTTTTATCGCTCCATGACATGACATGCGATAAGCCCACAGAGCTTCTGACAATACCTCGTGCCAACGTCTAGGGTGCTCATCAACTTTCCTCTTGATCAGCTTAATAAGGCTCTGGTTGGACGCTCTCAGCTGCCCATTTGCTTGAGCATAGTATGGGGACGATCGGATCAACTTAATTCCCATGTCCTCGTGAGAACTCTCTAAACTCGCGAAAGCGTAAAATCGAACCTCCATCGGTCGTGATAGTCCAGGGAATCCCAAATCTGCGAATGACATGCTCTTTCACAAAATTGATAACATCGGCCGATGCTACTGACTTCATAGGAACGGCCTCCACCCATTTAGTAAAATAATCTGTGATGGCCAAAATCCACACATGGCCTTTGCTCGATGGAGGATTGATTTTGCCGATCATATCCATACCCCAACCTCGGAATGGCCAAGGCTTGATGATGGGGTTCATTGCTGATGCAGGTGCCATCTGAATCTTCCCAAACTTCTGACATGCTTGACACCCTTTATAGTAATTAAAACAGTCCTCCAGCATGGTGGGCCAATAAAACCCCGATCGCCTGATCAACCATTTCATCTTATGAGCCGATTGATGAGTTCCACAAGAGCCTTCGTGTACTTCGTGTAAGAGCCGATTTGACTCGGCTGGCCCCAAACATCTGAGAAGTAGCCCTTCCAAAGTCCTGTAGAACATGTCATCTCCAATAAGGACATACTTCATGGCCTTGTACCTTATCCGTTTAGGTGCCCCCCGAGCCGAATCTTTCAAGTAATTGAAGATATCGGCTCTCCGATCATCTGGTTCCATGAGCATGCACTGGACATCGGCTCCATCTGCTACGTCCTTGTAGCCTGACGCCATTTGTGCGAGATCGTTTGCTTCTATATTCTGCGACCTCGGGACCCAGTTGAAGTTTATGTACCTAAATTGTGCCATCAGCTCACGGCATTGCATCCATAATGGGAAGAGTGACTCGCTCTCACATTTATATTCGTCCGTGAGCTGGGAAATCACCAACTTTGAGTCTCCAAAAAGTTCCACTGCTTCTGCCCCGGCTTCAATAAGCAACTCCATCCCCTTGCGTACTGCTTCGTACTCAGCAACATTGTTGGTGCAAGGGGTAGATAGCTCGATGGAGAAGGAGTAGGTTGCCCCCCGGGGCGACACGAGTAGAATGCTGATGCCGCAACCATCATCGCAAACCGACCCATCGAAAAACATGGCCCATGCACGTACAGACAGTGCTGCTATATCAGTGTTGATTTGTTCAGCAATAAGATCGGCCAGCGCCTGTCCTTTGACCGCTTTCGCAGGTTGATACCGGAGATCCAACTCCGATAATGCAAACATCCACTTACCGAGTCGGCCTTTCAACACAGGAGCCGACAGCATGTGTTTGATGACGTCTGATTTGCAGATGATGACGATTTCTGCTGTCAGGAAAGATGTGACGAGCTTGGTGCGGGTAAAAAATAGGCGAGGCACAACTTCTCGATCTCGGGGTACCTAGTCTCCGCATCCAATATCCTTCGCTGAGGTAGAAAGCGACTCTTTCCATACCATCATAGATTTGCACTACCACCGAGGCGATGGAAGTGTCGGCCTACGGCGGTGTAAATATAGAATAGCCTGTCTTGCTGGGGCGGAACCAACACGGGTGGCTTCGTTAGATATTCTTTAATCTCATCAAACGCTCGATGTTGCTCTGCCCCCCAGTGAAACTCCTCATCAGGTTTGATTGTTACCAATCCCATGAACGGCTCAATTCGCCCTGACAGATTAGAGATGAACCTTCTGACGAAATTGATTTTGCCGATGAGACTTTGGAGTTCCTTCTTGGTGGTAGGTGGCTTCATTGTTCGTACTGCCTCCTGGCTTTTCAGGCCGATCTCAATTTCACGTTCATGTACTAGGAAGCCCAGGAATTGACCGGCCGTCACACCAAAAGCACACTTCTTTGGATTCATTCTTAGTCCGAACTTTCTAGTTCGGTCCAGGATGCGTCGCAAATCCTCCAGGTGTCCCTCCACTGAGACAGACTTGACCACCACGTCATCAATGTAGATCTCCACCAACTTGCCGATCAGATCATGAAAGATGTAATTCATGGCTCGTTGGTACGTTGCGCCGGCATTTTTCAGTCCAAATGTCATGACTACATACTCAAACAAGCCCACCGAACCTGGTACTCGAATGCGATCTTGTGTATATCTTAGGAGCCATAAAAATTTGGTTGTAACCGGCATTGCCATCCATGAAGCTTAAAACCTTATGACCAGCAGCTGCATTGATCAATGTCTCAGCTACCGGCATAGGATACTCATCCTTCGGAGTGGCTCGTTGAGATCGCGAAAATCTATGGCGACGCGCCATCGGCCGTCCTTTTTCTCTACGGGTATGATGCTAGATATCCACTCAGCGTACACGCATGTCCCGATGAACCCGGCGCTCAACATCTTCTCGATCTCTTTCTTGACTTCTTCTAAAATTTCGGCCTTCATCTGTCACGCTCGGCTGCTGGAACGGCCGAAATCCTTTCTTAAGAGGGAGCCGATGCTCAATGATGCTCTCTGTCTAACCCGGGCATCTCCTGTATAATCCCGAGCAAAACAATGCGGGTATTCTTTCAACAACGCTATCATCGGGCCCCTCGGATGCGGGTCCAACTTTTTGCCGATAAATGTTGGTCGTGGTTTATCCCCGGGACCAATGTCAATCTCTTCTAGCTCATCGGCCCGACGTAAACCCATACCCTAGCTTTCCGTCGCCTGTTAGATCGATGCTCGAACACGGGCGGAACGTATAGCAAGGATAATTTTGGCCGATTGCTGGAATCGGCCTCCTTGTTGATTGTATTGCTCAATGAAGGCTTACAACTCATTTGTGCTCCCTTACAGGAGGGAGTCTCCTTACTACGACTACGTGACATGCTTGAGGTGAGATCCTCGCTTTTTATTTTTTGGGGCCGATCGCAGGGATCGGCCTTGTCACGTACGTCGATGTATGTTGCTCTTGCTACTCTATCATGCCGGTGGATAAGACCAGCCTCACCCCGTTTTTTGTAACCTCAATGCACTCACAGCCGTCCAAACTGACTCCAGAGAGCGGCTCTTGGTCTTCTGAGTCCCAAATGTTCATGCCGGCTATTGAGACCTCGATCGAGTCGTCTGCATGCACGACTTCCACGTCATCTCCATCCCATTGTATCAGGCACTGGTGCATTGTAGATGGAATGCAGCAGTTGGCGTGAATCCAATCCCTCCCTAGCAGGACAGCGTAAGTGCTTTTGCTGTCGACGATGAAGAACGTTGTTGGGATGGTTTTTCGGCCTACGGTTAGATCCACGTTCAGAATGCCTTGCGTCCCTGATGCTTGGCCGTTGAAGTCGTTTAGTGTGACGTTGGTCTTGATCAAATCTGCGCTGGAGCGTCCCATACGCCGTAGCATGGAATATGGCATTATATTGACTGCCGCTCCCGTGTCAACCAACATCTTGCCGACAGGCTGCCCATTGATATAACCTTTCAGGTACAGGGCCTTCATATGTTTGTAGCCCTTCTCTCGTGGCTTTTCAAAGATGACTGGCCGTGGACCGCGAGTCAAGCCGTGCTATCGGCACTTCTTCGGTTCTCGGGGCACGAAACTCTGATGGGAGTATGAACACCATGTTTGTGCCAGCCGATGTACTCACATCGGCTTTTACTTGCTTGGGACGCCATACTTTCTTTGGTGGACGACTCTCCTCGTCCAAAGTCTGCTGAATAATCACGGCCAGATCGGGCCGCGCTTTCCTCAACGTGTGCAGGTATTGCGCCTCGGCTTGCTCCAAGCTACGTAGCCGCTGAACCCTACGCTTTTGGGAGTGGCCGAGTCCATCAGGACACCACCTTGGCCGGTGATATCTATCTTCTTCTTCATCTTCTGACTCCTCAAAGTCTTCCTCTTGAGATGACTCAGCTCGTTTGTTCTGAGATGGGAGAGGCCCTAGACGCTTAAAAACTGAAACTTCTCCTGCGTCCCTCTTCCGCTGTCTACACTCCGGGCAGTTGTCGATTGTAGGCAATCGGCTCATTCCTGAATCCCAGCAGTGCTTGAAGAAAGGGCAGTCCCAGTGTCTAACCATGTCCTCCTGCTCTCTTGACCTCCCCTTAGCGCGGTGTTCATGTCCTTCGTCGTCTCTATCATACCGACGGTACCTTCCATTGTCTACATCAGAACGATGATATCTCTCGTCATCTCTGTCGTACCGGCGACGTCGGTCATACTGATGCTCATATTTGTTGAGGAGATGCGTGGAGAGTGGTCGTTGATATCGCACGCTTCTCACTTGTTCCTCGGTGAGGTATCGTCTGTCATCATATCGGGGCCGGTCGCGTGGGTCGGCCTCCTCCTTTTCCTTGCCGCGGGAGTGACTGGTTTCTTCTTTATCCTTGCCATGGTGGCGTACAGGCCCTGCCATGTTAACATCGAACGAGAAATCTATTCGACGCCTCGCGGAGTGATTGGGTTCCACCATGTTGACGCCAGGAAACGGATGTGTGTCCACCTTCATGGCGAACTGCCCAAAGAGCAATCGGCCTTGTTCTATCGCCGTTTGGATCTGCCGACGAAACTCTTTGCAGTCATTGGTGGTGTGGGTGAACGAGTGATGCCACTTGCAGTACGGTCTCCCGTTCGTTTCTTGCGCCGTAGGGATCTTATGGCCTTCGGGTAACTTCAGCTCTTTTTCTTTAAGCAATAGATCGAATATCTGCTCAGCTTTGCTCACGTCGAAGTCAAACCCTTTTGCAGGCCCTTGTGGTTTCACCCATTTGTAGGACACGGGAGCTGCCGCCCGAGCCCATTCAGCGACGGCCACTTCCAGGTCTTCTGCAGAATCTTCAGCTTCTTCTGTCTCGACCAGGCCTACCGGACGCTTGAACTTGTCCTGGTACAATTCAGGGTGTCGCTGCTCATACGATGTGAGTTTCTGGGCCATGTGCGACAGTGAATTGTACTCTACTTGGAAAGCCAGATCCTTGATCGGCGTTGCGAGGCCCAATGCTGCCAGATCGACTGCTTCTTTCTCAGTTAAACGAACCGAATAGCATCGGTTCCTGACAGTCCTAAAGCGTTGAATGTATTCCGACACCGTCTCTCCCCGCTTCTGCCGCACCTGCGTTAGATCGGCAATGCCAACCTCGGTAGCTTCTGAGTGATATTGCACATGAAACTGTTCTTCCAGCTGCTTCCACGTCCGGACTGAGTTTGGTGGCAACGAGGTGTACCACCCAAAGGCTGATCCTGTGAGAGATTGTGCAAAAAACCTTACACGTAATGGATCTGATGCTGAAATCATGCCCAGCTGTGCCAAATATCGGCTCACGTGCTCTATTGAGCTTGACCCTTCTGCTCCATTGAATTTTGAGAATTCAGGGAGCCGATACTTGGGTGGCAGCGGGATCAAATCATACTCGTCGGGGTACGGCTTGGAATAGCCGATTGTTTTCCTCTTCGGCAAGATGCCGAACTGGTCTCTCAAGATGGTGCTGATTTGTTCCATGGTATGAGCTGCAGGGACCGAGCTCTCATGACTCGTTCTGGTGGCATATTTAGCTAGCCATGCCTGTTTATCGGCGTCTGCTCCAGAAATCCCTGCTGGTGCAATCTGGTTCGTGCGCGCCAAGGCATTGCAGTCCGGCACGTATGTGCACACGTATCCATGTGGGATCTCTTTAGGCGGCTCGTACAGGAATTGGCAATCGCTAGGATCGCCTCCAACCTTGTAGACGACGTACGCCGGTGAACCCTGTGGCTCTGGCGCTGTAAGCGCAAATGGCAGCGGCGGTCTGGTCTGGAACGGTATTTCTCCCTGGTGAGTCCCTAGGATAGGTCCTGACGGAGAGTACTGATGCTTCATGATTTCCTGCACCACACGAACCGCAACGCGCTCGAAGGCGTTCACCAAGCTCTCAGAATGGCGGTGTAGAGAATGAGCCACCATGTAATTAATTTCCTGGCGTAGAGCTCTGGTGCGTTCCTCTGAAGAGGTAGACAGGTCTACCTCATCAAGAGCGCCTTCGGGTGAGAACCCTTTCCACCTGATGCCATGTGACCGGGTCTTCGCGAAGGAGCCGATGAGATCGGCTTCTAAGATGTCTTTGATCTCGTCATACTTCTTCTTGTGCTCCTCAGGCAGATCTGCGTACGTGACTGGCTCGTCCGCCACCTCACCCGCAGCTTTTGACATGGTTGCTGCAGAGGTCGACGTAGTTGTTGTTGTAGAGTGTCCCACCGGGCGTGCCAGAATGTGTTGCCTACCAAAACCCACCGGCGAGCAGCGACGGGCAACACGGAGAGCCGGGAGGCTCCCAGGACTGCTGGTGGATCCTGGTCCCTGTTGCGGTCAGAAACCCACCGGCGGGCAGCGAGGGGCAACACCGTAGAGCCGGGAATCTCCCAGGACTGCGGCTGGCCCTGGTCCCTCCGAGCGACGGCCCGCAAAGCCTCGGCACGCACGTCCGATGCTGATGCAAGGGCGTGCCACCTGACCTATACCTGGTCAGGAAGGTGTTGGATATGCCTCGCTTAGTTTCCTGCATGGCATACACGTAAACATTAAATACGAGCCTCGATCGGCTCTCAGGTTATCCTGTGAATCGGCTCAAGGAGCTGATCCACCCATGATGCGTACGAGGTGTACGATCAGATGGTGGTCCTGCTTGATCAAAACAAAGCTAAAACAACCTACTAAGATTTAGGGTTTTCACCGCATAATCGGAACATCCTACTCGTGATTGAGCCTCGGCGGCCACGCACGGTGATCGTAAACCGACCCTAGACAAGGCCTAAAAACCAACACGGAGTTGATCCTCGGAACATCCCTGTCTAGGGCTAGCAAACTACACCCTACGCGCCACTGGATCCTTCAACCCGTTTGTAAGGCCTAACAATGCAGATATTAAACTAATCCTTGAAGAACAAGGAGAAATCATAACGGATCGGATCTACTAAATAACGATCAAGCGGGGTGCCGCCCTTACACCCAAGATAGGTGTAAGGGCGGCTAGATGCCTAAGGGTCGCACGACGATAGCATATGATACGAAGAACAATGCTAACCCTAAAACATCTATGATAACTACGTTGCTCGCCATCAAAAAAGGCTTCAGCACGAGCAACGCATGAACAACGAATAAACGGGTGCTGCCTAGATCGCAAGATGCGATCTAGGCAGCATGGTGCTTACCCGGAAGAAACCCTCGAGACGGGGGAGTTGGCGATGCGCCTAGATTGGTTTGTGGTGAACGTGATTGTTGTTTATTTCATAAACCCTAGATACATATTTATAGTCCGTAGATTTCTAACGTGGGAATAATCCCAACCGGGCACGAGCCCAAACTCTATCTAACCGACACGTATCCTACTATGGTACAGATACACGGGCAAACTAGCCCAAACTGTGTATACAAGGCCGATTCATGTATTCCTTCCCTGTATATTCTTCAAGCCCATCTTCAATCGCGGCCCACCTCTGATCCAGTCAAATTCTGGTGATAACACATGCCCCCCTGGTTTTGGAAATGACAATTCCAAAATCATTATGATTTTCCTTCGTCGGGTCATGTCGTGGCAGAGCAGAACCGTCGCAGTATCCTTCATCATGATGCCTTGCCTTCTTGACTTCTATGCACGATTCGACAATTCTTTGGCACCATTTCCTCGGAAACTGTTGTAGCATTAACTCTCCCCAATATCCCATTATTTAACCGCGTCGAGCAGTTCGCCCCTTCACCCTCCTGCTCCGTACTAGCCATCGGCAAAAAACCCCCATTCCTCCGTAGCCATGTCTTCTTCCTTCTCCTCCTCTTCTCGCCTCCTCAAACCTCTCCTATGTATCATCTCCCTTCCGTGAGCCGACGCCAGAGTGGGGCTCGTTGGCGGCGCACGACATCCTCGCCCCAACGACGTGGGACAAGGAGGAACACGATTCCTCCATCTGGTCCGAGGATGACAAATCCTTGACCGACGGAGAGGACGACCTTCGATTCCTCGTCGACGGGGAGGAGGAGGCGGAGAGCGAGGACGACCGCTTCTCCTGGGACGACTTCACCTCCTCCGAGGAAGAGGCGGAGGATGACGACGACGACTCCCTCGAAGGTTACCCACCGGCGAAGCGCCTCCGCGCCTGGTGGGACGATGACAGCGATGACGACGATGAGGAAGACGAGGCTCCCGTAGAAGGCTACGGGAGCAGCGATGAGGAGCCTATCAGCAGCTGCGCCGGCGGCAGCGACGACGACGACGAGGGCAGCAACGGCCCTTAGATTAGGGACTAGTAGTAGTAGTCGGCTTTTGCTCTTTCTTCCCCGAGCAATCGGCTCTTTCTTTGTAAGAAATCCCACTATTAATGAAGAGAATATTCCCCAATTAGTCTTGCTTCCTTGTCAACTTTGCCGATCGTCGAACGAAGTCGCTGTACAAAGAGCCGATGACAGGGCATCGGCTTGTACTATAAACGCGATTTGAGGCCAAGCCGTTGCCTATCCACACGGTCCAACAGGTCTAGCTCCCGTCCAAACCATCCTCTAATCTTAAACGTGCAGATTGAACTCCTCAACAAACCACTAGGAGATTCATCCCAAATATCATGATTTCTGGTTTGAAACCGATCTGTTAACCTGCTTAATTGAGCTTGTTCCTCTAGAGTCGATGGCAATGCATCGGCTTTTATTATTCTGAAGTCGATGCCCGTGCATCGGCTGTACGCATACTGTTGTCTCCACATGTTTTCTCAAGTCGATGTCTGTACATCGGCTGTGATTTTTTTTTTACTGGCCGATTTAAAATCGGCCTCCATATCTTACTGCCCATCCTCCCACATGCTTGGGAAATACTTCTTGAGATGTTGGCCATTGACGGCCACTGGGAACTTCACACCATCTAACTATTCAAGCATGTAGGCATTGCCCTTCAGAACCTGGCTGACTTTGTAAGGACCGTGCCAATTAGGAGACCATTTGCCGTATGCTTTATCCCTGGTTCCTAGTGGCAACACGGCTTCCCATACTAGATCACCAACTTGGAACTCCTTTGGTCTTACCTTTTTATTGTATGCCCGAGCTACCCTGGCTTTGTTTTCTTTAATCTTCTCTAACGACCAAAGTCTAAGTTCCGTTGCATCCTCAATAGTGTCACTCATCAGGGTTGCATATTCCTCAGGTGTCAGGTCATTCTGAAACGTGACACGTCTCGATCCAGCCGTAATTTCCCAAGGTAATACGGCCTCCTGCCCATAGACAAGCTGGTACGGCGAAGTCTTTATAGCTCCATGGCATGACATGCGATAGGCCCACAAAGCCTCTGACAACGTCTCATGCCACACCCTGGGGTTCTCCTCAATCTTCCTCTTAATCAGCTTGATCAGGCTTTGATTGGATGCTTCGGCTTGCCCGTTGGCTTGAGCGTAGTATGGAGATGATCGGATTAGCTTAATCCCCATGTCATCGCAGAACTTTCTGAATTCTTTAGAGACAAAGACCGAACCTCCATCGGTCGTGATGGTTTGGGGAATCCCGAACCTATGAATGACATGTTCTTTGACAAATTGGATAACATCTTCCGATTTTACTTTCTTCATGGGAACGGCCTCCACCCATTTGGTGAAATAATCTGTAATGGCCAGAATCCACTCGTGGTTCTTGCTTGACGGAGGATATATTTTACCGATCATATCCATGCCCCAACCTCGAAATGGCCAAGGTTTGATGATGGGGTTCATCGCTGATGCGGGTACCATCTGGATTTTGCCGAACATTTGACACGCTTGGCATCCCTTGTAGTAGTTGAAGCAGTCTTCCAGCATGGTAGGCCAATAAAACCCTGATCGCCTAATTAACCACTTCATCTTATGGGCCGATTGGTGAGTTCCACAGGCGCCTTCATGCACCTCATGTAAGAGCCGATTAGACTCAGTTGGTCCCAGGCATTTGAGTAGTAACCCTTCCAACGTCCTGTAGAACATGTCATCTCCTATAAGGACATATTTCATAGCCTTGTATCTTATCCTTTTGGGTGCCCCCCGAGCCGAATCCTTCAAATAATTGAAGATATCGGTTCTCCAATCATCCTGTTCCAGGAACTGCACCTGAACTTCTGACCCGTCGGGTATGTCCTTGTATCCTGACGCCATCTGTGCGAGATCATTGGCGTCGGTATTCTGAGACCTTGGGACCCAATTGAAATTGATGTACCGAAAATGTGTCATCAGCTCACGACACTCCACCCAATATGGAAAAAGTGACTCACTCTCGCACTTGTATTCGTCCGTGAGTTGAGAGATCACCAACTTCGAGTCTCCAAAAAGCTCCACTGCCTCTGCCCCGGCTTCCAAAAGCAACTCCATTCCCTTGCGCACTGCCTCATACTCAACAACATTGTTGGTGCAAGGGGCAGATAACCTGATGGCGAAAGAATATGTTGCCCCCCGAGGCGACACGAGCAGAATGCCGATGCCACAACCATCGTCACAAGCCGATCCATCGAAGAACATAGCCCACGCACGTACGGATAGTGCCGCTATATTAGTATTAATCCGTTCAGCTATAAGATCGGCCAACGCTTGTCCCTTGACTGCTTTCGCAGGCCGATACCGAAGATCGAACTCCGTCAACGCAAACATCCACTTACCAAGCCGGCCTTTCAAAACAGGGGCCGACAAGCATGTGCTTGACAACGTCCGACTTGCGGATGACGATGATCTCTGCCGTCAAAAGGATGTGATGAAGCTTGGTGCAGGTGAAGAAGAGGCAAAGGCAAAGCTTCTCGACCTCGGGATACCTTGTCTCCGCGTCCAACATCCTTCTGCTGAGGTAGAAAACGACCTTTTCAACACCCTCATAGAGTTGCACCACCACCGAAGCGATGGACGTGTCAGCTACTGACAAGTAGATATAGAATGGCATGTCTTGTTGAGGTCGAACTAGCACAGGCGGCTTTGTCAGATACCGCTTAATCTCGTCAAACGCCTGCTGCTGTTCTGCCCCCCAGTGAAACTCGTCATCAGATTTAATCTTCACCAGCGCCATGAACGGCTCGATTCGTCCTGACAGGTTAGAGATGAATCGTCGGACGAAGTTGATCTTGCCGATAAGACGTTGGAGCTCTTTCTTCGTGGTGGGCGGCTGCATGGTACGCATCGCCTCCCGACTTTTCAGGCCGATCTCAATTCCCCGTTCATGAACCGGAAAACCTAGGAACCGACCGAGTCTGTCACACCAAAGGCACACTTCTTCGGATTCATTCTCGGTCCGAACTTCCGAGTTCGGTCTAGGATGCGTCGCAAATCATCCAAGTGTCCCTCCATGGAGACAGGACTTGACTACCACGTCATCGATGTAGATTTCCACAAACTTGCCGATCAGATCGTGAAATATATAATTCATGGCTCTTTGGTACGTCGCACCAGCATTCTTCAACCCGAAGGTCATGACTACATATTCAAACAAGCCTACTGCTCCTGGTACTCTGAATGCGGTCTTGTGTATATCTTCTGGAGCCATGAAAATTTGGTTATAGCCGGCGTTGCCATCCATGAAGCTCAACACCTTATGGCCAGCAGCTGCATTGATCAACGTTTCTGCCACAGGCATCGGATATTCATCTTTTGGAGTGGCTCTGTTGAGATCTCGGAAATCGATGGCCACACGCCATCGGCCGTCTTTCTTTTCTACGGGGACGATACTGGAGATCCATTCGAGCATACCCGCATGGCTCCGATGAACCCGGCGGCCAACATCTTCTCGATCTCTTTCTTGACCTCTTCCGAATTTCGGCCTTCATCCGACGTGCTCGTTGTTGGAACGGCCGAAACCCTTTCTTAAGGGGAAGCCGATGTTCAATGATGCTCCTGTCCAACCCGGGCATTTCGTGTAATCCCATGCAAAGCAATCTGGGTATTCTTTTAGCAGAGCTATCATCTGACCCCTAAGACGTGGATCTAACTTCTTGCTGATAAAAGTTGGTCGCGGCTTATCCCCAGGACCGATGTCGACTTCTTCTAGCTCATCAGCCGATGTAAACCCATATCCTAGCTTTCCGTCACCCGTGAGGTCGACACCAAATACGGGAGAGCGTGTGGTACGGATAATGCGGGCCGATCGCTGGAATCGGCCTTCATCTTGATTGTAACCAGGATTTTTGGAGGTGTCGGGGCCGATCGCGTGGAACAGCTTCCTCCTTGTCTTCGCCGTGAGAGCAGCTGCCCTCGTCTCTCGTCCTTACCGGGGTGGTGCCCGAGCCCTACCATGTTGATGTTGAACGAGAATCTTGGCTGGCGCCCTCCAGGGTAAGTGAGCTCCACCATGTTAACGGCGGATGCCGGTGAATTCGGCACTTCGGTGCTGCCAACGCGAACGGCAGCGGTGGACGGGACCTGGAGTGGCATCTCTCCTTGGTGAGTCCCCGAGCTGGTCCCGACGGAGAATACCGATGGCTCATGATTTCCTGGATCACGCGCAGAGCGACACGCTCCAAAGTGTTCACCAGGCTCTCAGAATGGCGGTGCGGCGAATGAGCCACCATGAAGTTAATCTCCTGACGCAGCGACCTGGTGCGTTCTTCTGACGGGGTGGACAGGTCCACTCCATCGAGCGCGCCTTCAGGTGAGAACCCTTTCCACCTGATGCCATGTGAGCGGGTTCTGTGAAAAGAGCCGATGAGGTCGGCTTCGAGGACTGCTTTGATCTCGTCATACTTTTTCTTGAGCTCGTCAGTCAGATCCTCGTACTTGACTGGAGTGCCTTCCGCCATCTCAGATGTAGATGGCGATGCGGTTGATGTCGAAGATTGTCCCACCGGGCGTGCCAGAATGTGTTGCGGTCAGAAACCCACCGGCGGGCAGCGACGGGCAACACCGTAGAGCCGGGAATCTCCCGAGACCGCGGCTGGCCCCGGTCCCTCCGAGCGACGGCCCGCAAAGCCTCGGCACGCACGTCCGATGCTGATGCAAGGGCGTGCCACCTGACCTATACCCGGTCGGGAAGGTGTTGGATGTGCCTCGCTTAGTTTCTGCATGGCATACACGTAAACATTAAATACGAGCCTCGATCGGCTCTCGAGGTTATCCTGTGAATCGGCTCAAGGAGCTGATCCACCCATGATGCGTACGAGGTGTACGATCAGATGGTGGTCCTGCTTGATCAAAACAAAGCTAAAACAACCTACTAAGATTTAGGGTTTTCACCGCATAATCGGAACATCCTACTCGTGATTGAGCCTGGCGGCCACGCACGGTGATCGTAAACCGACCCTAGACAAGGCCTAAAAACCAACACGGAGTTGATCCTCGGAACATCCTGTCTAGGGCTAGCAAACTACACCCTACGCGCCCATCGGATCCTTCAACCCGTTTGTAAGGCCTAACAATGCGAGATATTAAACTAATCCTTGAAGAACAAGGAGCAATCATAACGGATCGGATCTACTAAATAACGATCAAGCGGGGTGCCGCCCTTACACCCAAGATAGGTGTAAGGGCGGCTAGATGCCTAAGGGTCGCACGACGATAGCATATGATACGAAGAACAATGCTAACCCTAAAACATCTATGATAACTACGTTGCTCGCCATCAAAAAGGCTTCAGGCACGAGCAACGCATGAACAACGAATAAACGGGTGTCGCCTAGATCGCAAGATGCGATCTAGGCAGCATGGTGCTTACTCGGAAGAAACCCTCGAGACGGGGGAGTTGGCGATGCGCCTAGATTGGTTTGTGGTGAACGTGATTGTTGTTTATTTCATAAACCCTAGATACATATTTATAGTCCGTAGACTTTCTAACGTGGGAATAATCCCAACCGGGCACGAGCCCAAACTCTATCTAACCGACACGTATCCTACTATGGTACAGATACACGGGCAAACTAGCCCAAACTGTGTATACAAGGCCGATTCATGTATTCCTTCCCTGTATATTCTTCAAGCCCATCTTCAATCGCGGCCCACCTCTGATCCGGTCAAATTCTGGTGATAACAGTCCCTCGGGCAACGGCCCGCAATGCTCCGGCACACGTCCCGGCTGATGCAAGGGCGTGCCACCTGACCTATACCTGGTCAGGAAGGTGATGGATTGCTTCGATTAGTTTCCTGCATGGCAAACACGTAAACATTAAATACGAGCCCCGATCGGCTCTTAGGTTGCCCTGCGGATCGGCTCAAAGAGCCGATTGCCCCATGGTTCACGTTGGATTTACAATGACATGGGGATCCTTCTTTATCAATATAAAGTTAAACCAATCTACGATAGTCTAGGGTTCTCACCGCATAACCGGAACATCGTACGCGTAATTGAGCCTAGCAGATACGTAAGATGATGGAAAACCAGCCCTAAAGAGGTCTAAAAACCAACATGAAGTTGATCCCCGGAACAATCCCTCTAGGGCTTAGTAAACCATAACTTACACGCTACCGGATCGTTCAACCCGTTTGTAAGGCCTAACCATGCGGATATCAAGCCAATCCTTGAAGTACAAGGAGCAACTACAACGGATCGGATCTACTAAACAAAGAATAAGCAAGATGATGCCCTTACACCTAAGATAGGTGTAAGGGCAGCTGGATATTGAGGGGTAGCGTAGCTAAGCAAGTATATCATGAAAGTATCGACGTCAGCCCCAAAACATCCACGATAAGGGTGTTGCTCGCCATCAAAAAGGCTTCAGCACGAGCAACACCAACAACGAATAAACGATCATCGCCTAGATCGCAAGATGCGATCTAGGCAGCATGTTGCTTACCCGGGAGAAACCCTCGAAACAAGGGGTGGCGATGTGCCTAGATTGGTTTGTTGTGAACGTGATCATCCTCCCTTCTCAATAACCCTAGGTACATATTTATAGTCCGTGGACTTTCTATCTTAGGAATAAACCTAGCTGTGTATGACTAAACCTTATCTCTTAATTCTAAATTTACCATAATATACAGATACACGGGCAATCTAGCCCAAATTCTCGCACAAGGCCGTGTCAGAGACACTTCATATGCATGTCCTCCAAGCCTTTCTTCGATCACGGCCCATCTCCGGACTTGGTTAAAATATGGTGATAACAAGTAGTCAATTGTGCTTCCACCTCTCGTACATCAACGGATGCGCTTACCGTAGTATTTGTGTCTTGCGAGAGCAACTTGAGGTTGGGGATCCCCTTCTAATTCCCCAAGGTAATGCGGTCTATGATGGGTTGCAATGGCCGGCGAAGGACCATGGTTGCGAAAGTGATATAGACCGGCGAGGACCCAAGGTCGGATTTGCAACAAAGGGTGGGTGTGCGAGGTAGCGGAGGAGTATGATTGGCTAAGACCTTATACCGGGCCTCACACCAAGGAAGTGTGGACGGGTAACGTGCTCGGTTGGCAACAAGGTTAAGATCTCTTATGGGTAAAGCAACACAGGTCTGCAGAGTGTAATAAACCGTGACATGTCACTCCCTGTTTCGGGTTATGGAACTGCGAACGCTGCCGGAAAGGAACTCCATGAAGTTCTAGTAAACCGGTGAAGGCTGACGGACATAGTTCTTCTGAATAAAAGCAACCTTTTGAAGAAATGGTTATGAAAACCTGCATTGGTATTAGAATTTCTGGTCTAATGTTGTAGCTAGTGCATTAAACACCTCTTTCCTATAATGAACTTGTTGAGTACGCTCGTACTCATCCCACTCTTAAATCCCCTGCTTAGATATGGAGGCATCGAAGGAGGATCTAAAGTGCAACTCGAAGGCCGAGGAGTCAACAACTACTTCAAGAGACATGACCCTGTCAGAGGAGTCAGATACCACATCCAACAAGGAGAAAACCTAGATTAGCAATAGAGAGGAACTAGCTTCCTAATCCTAGCTCCTATTTAGCTAGAATCTATTCATAACCTCTATAGCTAGTCAAAACCTCTACAAGTAGAGTTACTGATAAGATTAGACTACGAGTCGTTCTCCTGGAGTTTATTTGCAGTTTAACCTCATTGTAAAGTAGGAGGCTATGCTGATCTTCTGTAACAGAGTCTGTATGTAATTCTAGAGACATGCCTTGGACCCGCATATGTTTCTGTTGTACCACTCTGAGCGATGTAATACTAATGGAACATTGTTTCATTGGTGTTACGTCAGACTTAAATACAACACCATGCAGTGGTATGCCGGGTCACCACATTATGCCTAATGCTTTTCACTTTGGGCCCGAGTGTCATGATCTCAGATCTGAACATGTTATTGATTCATGAGGCTAATTATTGTTTGTAAATTGTATACAGTACATAACCTTGTCCGGAACCGGAGGCCCCAAAGTGACAACAATTGGGATAACCGGAGGGGATGGCTATGATGTGAGGATCACGTGTGTTCACGGAGTGTTAATGCTTTGCTCCAGTAATCTATTAAAAGGAGAACCTTAATTACCAGTAGTTTTCCTTGAGGCCCCGCTGCAACGGGCTGGTAGGACAAAAGATGACGTGCAAATTTCCCATTGCGAGCACGCACGACTAAATAGGAACACATGGCTATGGTTATTTTATACTAGGGTGCTTATATCATTATTACTTGCAATGCTCAAGTCTTGCTTATTATATGAACTATCTCATTCATGCGGCGCCCGTTCATCCACGAGTGAAATGCATCAATCACTGGTAGAAAAATAGGCTTCCGGGAAGCCACATAAGTCGCGAAGGTAAAGGAACCGCGACTAATGGGGTCTTTAGTCGCGGTTCGTGTGGCGAACCGCGACCAAAGGCCTGGGCCCGGGGCGCACGGTGGCCGGCTGGTGCACGTGGGGGCTTTAGTCGCGGTTGGCCGTGCCAACCGCGACTAAAGGTGTCCGAAGGCCTTTAGTCGCGGTTGGCCAGGCCAACCGGGACTAAAGCCCCTCCCCTATATATACCCATCCAGCAGCCAACACTTAGCCATTTGGAGCCATTCTCTTCACAAACTTCACAAGTGAGTGTTAGGTTTGCTTTTGGTTCCTCTTATGCACATAAGGTGTTTGATGAAATGCCCCAAGAGCATGAAACAAACATGATATGAAGTGTTGGAGCCACACTTGAGCTTTCTCATTTATTTTTTCCTCCTCGATCGCGGTTAGCAACTTGAACCTTTGATGTGTCGTCATTGATACAATATGCATGTGTGTGTAGTTCATTGTTTAATTTATATTGTTTGTAGCTAGTTAGTTTAACAAATACATGATGGTTAATTATATATTTTATATTATAATAATGCGGATGAATCGGCAATGGATGTACGGTAACCGACTCTCCGGCGAGTTCGAGTACGGGTTTGAAAGATTTCCTCGTAGTGGCTAATGCGAACAAGCAGGGGGGTTTTGTTATCTGTCCATGTGTTAAGTGTAAGAATCGGAAGGGTTACTCTTCCTCAAGAGATGTTCACATGCACCTGCTCGGCACGGTTTCATGCCAAGCTATAATTGTTGGACCAAGCATGGAGAAAGAGGGGTTATAATGGAAGAAGATGAAGAAGGGGATGATTTCATCGATGAAAGCTATCTTTCTCATTTCGGTGATACTTTCATGGAGGATGCTGAAGGTGAAGGGGAAGGTGAAGGGGAAGGTGAAGAAGAGGATCCCGTTGATGATCTTGGTCGGACCATTGCCGATGCACGGAGACGCTCGCGAAACCGAAAAGGAGAGGGAGAATTTGGATCGCATGTTAGAGGATCACGAGGAAGGCGCTGTACCCGGATGCGATGATGGTCCGAAAAAGCTGGGCTGCACACTTGATTTGCTGAAATGGAAGGCACGAGCAGGTGTGAGCTGACTCGGCATTTGAAAACTTGCTGAAAATGTTGAAGAATATGTTTCCAAAGAATAACGAGTTGCCCGCCGATACGTACGAAGCAAAGAAGGTTGTCCGCCCTCTAGGTTTAGAGGTTCGAAGATACATGCATGCATCAACGATCGCATCCTCTACCGCGGTGAATACGAGAATTTGAATGAATGCCCGGTATGCACCGCATTGCGTTATAAGATCAGAGGCGATGACCCCGGTGACGATGTTGAGGGCCGAAACCCAGGAAGAGGGTTCCCGCCAAGGTGATGTGGTATGCTCCTATAATACCACAGTTGAAACGTCCGTTCGGGAACAAAGAGCATGCCAAGTTGTTGCGATGGCACAAAGAGGACCGTAAGTCGGACGGGGAGTTGAGACACCCCGCAGATGGAACGCAATGGAGAAAGATCGACAGAGAGTTCAAAGATTTTGCAGCCGACGCAAGGAACATAAGATTTGGTCTAAGTACGGATGGCATGAATCCTTTTGGCGAGCGGAGCTCCAGCCCATAGTACCTGGCCCGTGACTCTATGCATCTACAACCTTCCTCCTTGGTTGTGCATGAAGCGGAAGTTCATTATGATGCCGGTGCTCATCCAAGGTCCGAAGCAACCCGGCAACGACATCGATGTGTACCTAAGGCCATTAGTTGATGAGCTTTTACAGCTGTGGGGCAGACTCGGTGTCCGTGTGTGGGATGAGCACAAAGAAGAGGAATTTGACCTACGAGCGTTGCTTTTCGTAACCATCAACGATTGGCCTGCTCTTAGTAACCTTTCGGGACTCGTCAAATAAGGGATACAATGCATGCACGCACCGCTTACATGAGACTCGAAAGTGTACATTTGCCAAATTGTAAGAAGAACGTGTACCTTGGGCATCGTCGATTTCTTCCGAAAGGTCATCCGAGTAAGAAAGAAAGGCAAGCATTACAACGGCAAGGCGGATCACCGGCCGAAGCCTGCGGAACACACTCGGTGCTGAGGTATTTGATATGGTCAAGGATTTGAAAGTCATCTTTGGAAAGGGTCTCGGCGGACAATCGGTTCCGAAGGGAGCCGACGGGCACGTAGCCATGTGGAAGAAGAAATCTATATTCCGGGAGCTAGAATATTGGAAAGTCCTAGAAGTCCGCTCCGCAATCGACGTGATGCACGTTACGAAGAATATTTGCGTGAACATCCTAAGCTTCTTGGGCGTGTATGGGAAGTCAAATGATACAAAGGAAGCACGGCAGGACCAAGCAAAGTTTGAAAGACCCCGATGACCGGCATCCGGAACGGTTTCAAGGTCGTGCCGACTACGCTCCGACCAAAGAAGAGAAGGTCATCTTTTTTGAATGCCCGAGCGAGTATGAAGGTCCCGTCGGATTCTCGTCCAATATAATGGGAATAATCAACATGGCGGAGAAAAAGTTCCAAAACCCGAAGTCTCACGACCGCCACGTGATTATGACGCAATTGCTTCCGATTGCTTTGAGGGGCTCCTGCCGGAAAATGTTCGAGTAGCCATTGTGAAGCTATGTGCATTCCTCAATGCAATCTCTCGGAAGGTAATCAATCCGAAGTTCTACCACGGTTAGAGAACGATGTGATCCAATGTCTTGTCGGTTTCGAGTTGGTGTTCCCGCCATCCTTCTTCAATATTATGACGCACCTCCTGGTTCACCTAGTCGATGAGATTTCCATTCTCGGTCCTGTATTTCTACACAATATGTTCCCCTTCGAGAGGTTCATGGGAGTATTAAAGAAATATGTTCGTAACCGTGCTAGGCCGAAGGAAGCATCGCCAAGGGCTATGGAAATGAGGAGGTAATTGAGTTTTGTGTTGACTTTGTTCCCGACCTTAAGCCGATTGGTCTTCCTCAATCGCGGCACGAGGGGAGACTAAGTGGAAAAGGCACGATCGGAAGGAAATCAATGATATGTATGGACGGCCATTCTCTCGACCGAAGCACACCACACGGTTCCGACCAATTCCAGCTTGGTGGCTCCGTACTTTGAGAAACACAAGAATATTTTACGCTCGGACAACCCCGGGAAGCCCGAATCCTGGATTAGGAAGGCCCACATGGAGACTTTCGGCAATTGGTTGAGAAAACATTTAATGAGTGACAATAAGGTTGTAGATCAGCTCGTACATGTTGGCCAAGACACCATCTTCGACTATAACGACTTTCCAAGGGTACGAGATAAATGGGAATACATTTTACACGATCGCCCAAGATAAAAAGAGCACCAACCAAAACAATGGTGTCCGCTTTGATGCAACAACCGAGAATGGGCAAAAGGTCACATATTATGGTTACATAGAGGAGATATGGGAACTTGACTATGGACCCTCCTTTAGGGTCCCTTTGTTCCGGTGCAAATGGTTCAAGCTAACAGGAGGTGGGGTAAAGGTGGACCAAGCAATACGGAATGACAATGGTGGATTTCAACAATCTTGGTTATCTTGACGAACCATTCGTCCTAGCGAAAGATGTCGCTCAGGTTTTCTATGTGAAGGACATGAGTAGCAAACCGAGGAAACGGAAAGATAAGAAAACGATCAGTACATCATGCGATGATCCAAAGCGCCACATTATTCTTTCAGGGAAAAGAAACATCGTGGGAGTGGAGGACAAGACAGACATGTCAGAAGATTATAATATGTTTGCTGAAATTCCGCCCTTCAAAGTGAACACCGACCCAAGCATTAAGTTAAATGATGAGGATGCTCCATGGATACGGCACAATCGTAAGCAAGCGGGGACACAAGGGAAGAAATGATGTGTAATAATTTATTGTACCAAACTTTGTTGAATGAATCATGTGAATTATATTACCCGTGATGTGTTTGGTGTCCATTTTCGAATGATTCGATTGACTCGAGATAGCACTGATGATACATGAAATTTGGAGTGACTAAGTCATACTCCTGCATACATGAAATTTGGAGTGACTAAGTCATACACCTGCATATAGGAAATTTGGAGTGACTAAGTCATACTCCTGCATACATGAAATTTGGAGTGATTTAGTCATACTCCTGCCTAGGCGGGAAAAATAGGAGCGGGAAGACATGAGGCGGGAAGAAAGAGGCGGGGAGAAAGTGGCGGGAAGAAATTGGCGGGAAAAAAATTGGCGGGAAGAAAGAGGCCGGAAGAAATTGGCGGGAAACAATTGGCGGGAAGAAAGAGGCGGGAAGACAGGGAAGAAATGGCGGGAAGACGAGGAGGGAAGAGGGGGTCGGCGGAAAGAGGCGGGAAGAGGGGGCCAACGAACTTTTGAATTGAATTAATTTTATTTTTATGAATTTTTGATAATTTGTATTTTTAAGATTTTGAATTGAATTAGTTTTATTTTTCTGAATTTTTTGATATATTATATGTATTTTTAAGATTTTGAATTGAATTAGTTTTATTTTTCTGAATTTTTTGATATATTATATGTATTTTTAAGATTTTGAATTGAATTAGTTTTATTTTTCTGAATTTTTTGATATATTATTTGTATTTTTAAGATTTTGAATTGAATTAGTTTTATTTTTCTGAATTTTTTGATATATTATATGTATTTTTAAGATTTTGAATTGAATTAGTTTTATTTTTCTGAATTTTTTGATATATTATATGTATTTTTAAGATTTTGATTTGAATTAGTTATATTTTTATGAATTTTTTGATATATTATTTGTATTTTTAAGATTTTGAATTGAATTAGTTTTACTTTTTTGAATTTATTGATATATTATTTGTATTTTTAAGATTTTGAAAAAGAAAAGCATTTTGAAAAATGCCTTTAGTCGCGGTTGGCCTCCCAAACCGCGACTAAAGGTATTTTCCGCGGGAACGAAATTCGGGCGAAAAACACCTTTGGTCGCGGTTGGTGTGGCCAACCGCGACTAAAGGGGTACCTTTAGTCGCGGTTGGCCACACCAACCGCGACCAAAGGGGGTCCCTATATATTTCGCGGCGCGAACCGCCGCGGATCTTCTCGATCACTTCGTCTCCTCGCCGCGCGCCGCCCGTCGCCTCGCCCGACCGCGCTGCCGCCCTCGCCTGACGCCGTCGCCGCCGCGCCTCCGCCGCGCTCGACGCCTCCGCCGCGCCTCGGCGCCGTGCCGCTGCCGCGCCCTCGCCTGTCGCTACACGGCGCCGCCCGGCCACGCGCCGAACGGATCGAACGAACCGCGCCGCCGCCCAAGGTACCGGCCGGCGCCTCGCCCGCCGCCGCCCTTGCCTCGCCCGCCGCCGCCCTTGCCTCGCCCGTCGCCTCGCCCGCCGCCGCCCTTGCCTCGCCCGCCGCCGTCGCGCGCGCCGACGGCCGGACAGAGAAACAGAGAGAGAGAAAGAGAGACGGCCGGCGCCCTTTTTTTTGTTTTTTGTTTTTTGTTTTTTGTTTTTTTACTAAACACAAATTGACTTAATAATAAATCTCCCGGCCACTTAATAAAAAATTGACTTTAACATGTATAACAAAATTTTATAAAGTAACAAGAAATAACTTAACAAAATTTAACAAAAATAACTTAATAACAAAAGTTTGTCAAAAAATGAACTAAATTTTTACTTTCGTATTTTTCACTTTTAAAAAGAACTCAAAAAAATGAACTAAACACAAATTGACTTAATAATAAATCTCCCGGCCTCATTTCACTTAATAAAAAATTGACTTTAACATGTATAACAAAATTTTAAAGTAAGAGAAATAACTTAACAAAATTTAACAAAAATAACTTAATAACAAAAGTTTGTCAAAAAATGAACTAAATTTTTACTTTCGTATTTTTCACTTTTAAAAAGAACTCAAAAAAATATACTATTACATCATTTTTCTTAAGTCGTCGCCGCCCGTGCACGCACAACGAGACGCCGGCCGTAAGTCGTCGCCGTAAGTCGTCGCCGCCCGTGCACGCACAACGAGACGCCGACCGCGCGCCGCCGCGCGCGCACGAGACCGCGCCGTCTCTGTTTGCCCAACCGGTTCACGTCGCCCTCCCCCCCTCGCCACGGCACTTGTCCGATGAATCCGCCGCGACACCCTCTCCCACCACCCCTTCCTCGCCCTCTCCTTTTGCCACCGCACTTTCGCCACCGCCACCGCCCCTTCTTCACTTAATTAATTTGTTTTGACTACATGTTTTCAGGACTGACATATGGCGGACGATAGAGCTGACCCGATTCTGGACAACTATTATCCGGACGCTGAAGACCATATGTTCGGCATCATAAAAGGCGATATTCCATATGTGCCGACCGGAGAAGAAGAAGATGATATCTCTTCTTACCTGAACCTTGAGGGTGAAGATGAAGGGCGCCGTCAGCAAGATGGTGCCGAAGGAACGTCGATAAACGACGATAATCTTCAGTTGAAAGTAGCAACCACCTCCGGCGCCGAGGTATATATATATACATTGAGCCTCTGGTGATACAAACTCACTGATTTGAATAAATATGTGTGTACTAACGCGCGCGCCTCTCTTTCTTATTTTAGCCCTCGGCCGGATCGTCGAAACAATCGAGTACGTCGACGTCAAAGCGTGGCGCAACCAAGACGATGAAAGCGGGAGAAACATGCACCATCGATGTTGTCGACGAAGCAACCGGCAGGCCGCCGGAGCCCAGCAAGAACGCCACCAAGTTTGTCGGCCAATGCGGAGCCGTTGTTAGAGACAACGTCTCGATCACCCTCCAGGAGTGGAATGAGCCAAAGAAGGCACGTGTTGGTTTCACTTTTGTCGATAAGAGAACAAAAAAAGATTGCTTCAACAAGCTTCGGAACATTTCGTTCTACCTCCGGAATACCGCAAATACGATGAGGAGGGTAACAAGATTGCGGGAAAACAAGAAGAGGCGCAAGCTAGTCAAACGAGTTCGCTCTTTCTAGGATGGCCAACGCATTCCGGAAATACAAGAAAAATCTAGCCCATGACTTTGTCAACCAGGGCAAGACTCCGGATTTCAAAGGACAATATGAGAAACCGCAACATGATTGGCCAGAATTTGTGAAGCAAAAGAAATCGGAGCGGTTCCTTGAACTATCGAAAAAAAATAAGGAAAATGCGGCCAAGAAGGAGTACAATCATAAAATGGGGCCAGGAGGGTATCGCTTTTGGCAGCCTAGGTGGGAGAAGATGGAGAACGAGCCGAGGGCGCGAGGAATCCGTCCAGGTACGGAGGGATGGGACCCAAGGGCCAAAAGCCGGTGGTACGGGCATGGGGGATCGCCGAACCCGGAGACAGGGGAGTGTGTTTACCAGGGCAAAATAATTACACCCACCAAAAAGCTTATTGAGGCAATGAGGGATTCTCAAGAGGGAGGATCAAATTCAACGGAGAGAACGACGCCACGACAAAAGCCCTCGGGAATCCTGAACACGGAGGACGTATACGAGGCATGGGGCCCATTCCGTGGAAAGTAGGGTTCCCCCAGAACGATGACCCATACGGTTACAGAAGCCGTAAGAGAAAGATGGATCGGGAAAAAGATGTTGTGGCGCAGTTGGTATCGGAAATGGATGTGATGAAGAAAACCGTGAGTGTACTAGTAGCCGAAAGAGATGCAGCTCGGGCGCAGCATGAAGATCATCCATTGGATCTCGGAAGCCAGCCGCGGAGAAGCAGCGTGGCTTCCACGGACGCCCCATCGGCTGGTGCACCGACGATCGAAGTTACTGCACCGGAGCCTCTAGTGGTCGAAGTTACTGCACCGGAGCCTCCTCGCTACCCCGTGGACGATATAAAGGAGATGAAAGCATGTCATCTATATTATCCTATCGGGAACATGTCCATGAAGGTAGCCATCGGCAGTGCTTTACCACCTGGAGCACTCCACCACAACAACCCCATTCAAGATGGCTATGCTCGTGTCACGGTGGAGGACACAGTCCAAGGGTTTGAGGACCTGGACATTGACATTGCTACACCTGAAGGGGCGACAAGAATTGGAGATGTCAAGCGCCAGTTCATTCTATGGCAGAAGAAGTTTATCAAGTTTCCAGGCGAGGCGCCAACAAGTCCATCCCCCTACGGTGGTGGTGGTGGCGGCGGTGGCGGTGGTGGTGGTGGTGCTTCACCTACACCTCCTTCACGAGGGCCGACGCCGCCCCCCAATTCACCTCCGGCGGATAAGCAGCCGCCGCCCCCTAGTCCGCCCCGGGCGGGTAAGCGAACGCCGCCCCCAATCCACCTCCGGCGAAGAAGCGAAGCAGCAGTCCTGGATTATTAACCCGGACCCTTACGTACCTAAGAAAACAAAGGTACCGGAGGTATCATCGAAGCCTCTCCCCACGAGGCCTTGGGAAAGTAGTGCCGAGGAAGTCGAGGCGGGCGCGGCTGCTGATTTAGAGAAATGGAAGGCGAGCTGCAAGAAGAAAATAGAGGGCGAGCCCAAGCCGAGTATATTCGATGAGCAAAAGAAGTGGGCTAAGTCATTTTTGAACACACCGTCCCAAGCCGCAAAGAATCTGCTCGACGACTATGCACGTGAACTTCGTAGGCAAGCACTCGCGTTCAAGAAGAACCAAGATTTGGCGGAGGCCGAGAAAAAATTAGAAAGGGGGAAAGAAGTTGCCCAGCTCGGGGAACAAAGTAAACAATCGATCGCCCCGCTCATAGTGCAAGCCGCCGGTCCGGATGCCCCCGATATCATAGCAGCTGCGGCAGCACATGGATTGACTGTAACGAGTGCCAGAGAACAAGCGGCCGACTTAGGTATCACTCTTCGTGCACTGTTAGGCCTTGATGAGGCGCCAATGAAGGACGTAGTTTTTACATATAAGAAGAATGGCCCTCTCGTCGAGCCTGCGCAGGAAGAGGATCTACCTCGACAAATGAAAGGTCTCGCTAAATTGGTACAAGAGTTACATAAAACTTAAAAACGCCAAAGACTATATTTATGCGGAAGTTAGAGTTGAGCATCACTACAAACATTACTATATAACAATTCATCGGAGTGAATTGTTCCAGCTGTTCAATCTGCGCGACCTCGACAAATCTATCATCGGTTGCTACGTTACGTAAGTGATTTATTAATTTCTACCCCATCTCGTTCATTGCCTCGCACTATATATTGTCCTAACTATCTTGTTGTCTACGCTATTATGCGGAATGAAGAAGCTGGAAATGCAAATAAGGAACATCAATGATGTTGGGTTCATTGACCCACACATCGTTAATTCATATGTGTTAAAACACCACCCCAACGACGTGGAGGAAGACCTGTTTCGGTTTATTAGAAAACAAGCAACTCAAAAGTGATATTCTATTTCCTTACCATTTTGGGTGAGTGTTTCTGTCTTGAGCACATTCTCTTTTGTTTACTCTCCATGCATGGTATGTGGCTAATCGATGAGTTATATATGCATGATCGTGCATGTATCGTGTCCGCAGGTTCCACTTGGATTCCGATGGTAATTCAAATTCACACCTCCACAGTTCTCGTCCACGACTCTCTGAATATGGATGCGGCGCTTTGGGCCGACATGAGAAAAATGATGCAAAAGTAATTGTTTTCATTCATTTGCGCTCTATATCGATCGGCCTATTTCGTTCATCATTTCCTAATATCAAGTAACTAATTAATAACTCTCTTGTTCATTTAATTTTCTTTGCCTCGTAGGGTTTGAAGACGGTTCGTAGATGAAAAGGTCGGTGAATTCAAAAAAGAGCTACATTTTAAAAGGGAAGTGCGGACGACCGGGGATATTCAGCCACCGGGGACCAATCTATGTGGATACTATGTTTGTGAGAGGATCCGGAGATACACCAATGAGCGGGACCGATCGGATGAGCTCAACATCAAGAGGAATAACCTCCGGATGACGCTTAGTCCGAAGCTCGCTTCCGACCACTTCGGGAGGAACTAGCTGGATGGTTCGCGAGGGAAGTCATCGATCCTACAGGAAAACACTACGTAGAGGACGTAGAACTATACATGCATTAAATTATGTATGGAAACTTGTTCAAACTTGTATATGGTCATCCGATGATATTGAATATATATTGTATATTCCTCTTGAATTCTTTTTGGTTCTAATTTCAAATTTGTTTGAAATTGTACATTCATATGCATGCATGTATGTATGTAGTACCGTAGAATATGTGAAACTCCTTCAAAATTACAATAAAGCACAAAAGAAATAAAACAATACAAATTAAACGAGAAACGAGGTTTAGGGGCGGCAGGTTTAGGGGGGGGGGGCCTAAAACCCTAAACCTGCGGCGGCCTTTAGTCGCGGTCGGCCGAAGAACCGCCACTAAAGGGCCTCCGCCCCGACGGTCGCCTGGCGCCCACGTGGACGGGCCTTTAGTCGCGGTTCGTAAGCGACCGCGACTAAAGGGGGGGCTTTAGTCGCGCTACTTTGGTCGCGGTTGCGCAAACGCGACTAATGGCAGTTGCGAACCGCGACCAAAGGCCCTTTTTCCACCAGTGAATGGTCCCAGAAGTTACCGGTGATGTTGAGAAAGGTCCTGGAACTCATGAAATGCATCAAAACAGTCCCAGAACTTGTCCACAATGTTTACATACGATCCTAGATACATATACAAGTGATGTGGCAATGCAAGTGGACCAATTGAGACGGTCCTGGATGGCCCACGGGCCACGACGGCCAGGCGTTGTGCACGAATTCACAATACGATGTACTGGCTCGAGCATGCGTGCTCGCCGCGATAGATTTACACCTTTTACACAAGGCAAATCGAATTTACCATTTATTTTCATCCGTCAGCTAGGTAGCCTCTTTTTCGCTGAATCCATCCGCTCCTCAACGTGAAGAACAAAACGCATCTACATCTATCTACTCCGGCTCCGCAAATGCAACGTGAAGGGAGTACTTATTTTCTTTTTGAAGCAATGCACTTCTATCTACTTCAGCCCGCCGGCTCCGCAAATTGCTTGCGTTTCTTTTTTTCTTTCATTTCAAATTTAGAAATAAATACATCATCAGTTATGCACGTAGATGTACATGCATACGTACGTGCTGTGTAAATGTATGTCAAACATGAATCCGTAGGTGGTTAACCAGATTTCATGCATGCCTGCTATCGCCTCCTCCGTCGCTTAGCTACACTTATCGCCCAACATATTCCATGGTTTTAAATTCCATTTTCAGAAATATTTCGGTCACTACCGTCAACCGAAATCAATAGATTTCAGCGAGTTTCAGTGATTTCAGTTTTCCTTTCATTTCAGCCAAGGGCTGAAATTTTCTCTTACTATTCATCAAAATATTTAAAATTTTGAAAACAATTTTAAAATTATTTGAAACTATATGTGTATTACCTCAATAGTTAATATTTTAGTCGAAATGTATTTATTTCGGCGTCTAGCGAAATTATTGAATGTGATTCCATCATTTAGGACCTCAATAGTAACTATTTATACCCAGCAAATTACATGAAAAGGGAAATTGGAGAGAAGCCGCACTCCATATATTAGTTGTCGAATTGTATGCTCTAGCGAGTTCAACCAAAAGATCCGATCTAATATAAGATATTAGGCAATTATATTTAACATCTCCCCTTTAATCTCGCACGAGGCTTAGACGTGACTAGTTAGATTTTTTATAGAGGGCGCACAAAGTATTTTAAATACTTGTAATTGCTAGAATTTGAACCCAAGAACTTGTAGGTCTGACATCACAAAACCAATTTGATGAAAGATACTAGGTACTGTATTATATTAAACATTAATTAGCTACTACTATTACTCACTAGTAGAAAAAGGGTTTCCGAGCTGTCCTGAGCATTGGTTCCAATGGCTAGGACATCGCACGGTTTTAGTCTCGGGTCAAACGGAACATTTAGTCCAGGTAGGAGATACCAAACCGGGACTAGAGGGGTTGTAATAGGCTGCGGCCGGTGGATCGTTTTTTTACCTTTGTAAAGTACAAAAGAAAATGATAGAAAATTTAAAATAAAAAATCGTTTTAGATGTAGGTAGGTCAGGTAATCTAGTTATTATGAAAAATAAAAAACATAAAATTTATTTTATTTTGAAAAAAAACTGTATTTTTCGATAAGATGGTATTAACTTTTGTATACGAACCGGAAGAAAAATGTTTAATATATATTAACCTTAGCCACCGATCAGTCCATGTAGCATGGATAATTGTCGACAATTAGGTGCTCAGTTTCGACGCCATCAACGGAGTCACGGAGAGAAACTAGTTCACCTATAAATATAAACTAATTCCGCTTACGGCAAAACTCAATGGAAAGCTAGCTACATCGCGTCCCTGCCGCAAGTTTGTCTATGACAGAGCGTGCGGCCGTCGTGGGCCATCCAGCACCGCGTTAGTGGTTCCATTTACATCGTTACGTCACATCTGTACGTATATAGGATCGTATGTGGACATCGATGACAAGTTCTGGGACCGTTTTGATGCATCTTCTGAGTTTCGGGACCTTTTCAGACATAGTCGGTAACTTTCAAGGACTGTTGTTGCATTTCACTCTTCATTCATCTTTGTGCCTACATTATTTTAATCCTATTGTCGACTACAATCATCGTTACTCCTATTTTTATTTCATTACCGTTGTTACTTCACTACTACCACTGCTATAAAACTGTTCGGATGAAGCCTGGTTACCAGGGGGATACGTGAGCACCCCTTCTCTGCTTGACACGTGTCTAACGACGTTAGCACTGAACACGCATCGACGCGGGCCAGCACGTCGAGTGGAAGGGCGGAAAGACACGGGGAAGGTGTACGGCGACACGCTTGGCCTGGGAGACACTGGCGCGACCTCGGATGCGCGAGGTGGAGGCCGGCGAGATGGAGGTTGAGGCCGGCGGGTAGTGGCCGTTAGTTAGTGGCCGTTAGTGAGTAGCAGAATCCAACGGTGGTGGACCAAATCCAACGGTGATAACCGGGTGCTCACGTATCCCTCTGATCACCAAATCTAATCTCTAAAACTGTTACCATTGATAAACTGTTGCGAGCAAGTCTATTTCCAGGTGCATGTGAATTGACAACTCATCTGTTAAAGCTTATAAATATTCTTTAGCTCCCCTTGTGTCGAATCAATAAATTCGGGTTTTATCTTTCCTCGAAGATGTTGTGATCCCCTATACTTGTGGGCCATCACCAAGCAAGTCCCTCAACATCGTAGAGACTGGAACCTCCCTCGCTAGTCCTCCAATCCAGCCTTCATGTTATTCTGCGCCTCTGATTTCACCTTGGACCAGAAATTCATCTGATGGCAACACAGAACAAACACTAGTAGGAAAAGCCTTATCAGTGGCGCACCAAAAATGGATTCTGTGGCGCATGGGAGGTGCGCCACAGAAACGTCGCCACAAAAATAAGGTTTCTGTGGCGCACCTGCCCATGCGCCACAGAATTAAGGTTTTTGTGGCGCACGTGTTCTTAGGTGCGCCACAGAAAAGCGTGCGCCACGGAATTGGTTTTCGGTGCGCCACGGAATTTGCTTGTATTATACACGATTTTGTGCTGCACTGCTATACACATGCAGTTTATAGACATCAATATACGGATATACGAGGTTATATACAGCAACATTCGGATATAATATAAATATCATGTACATTGCACAGATATAACATAGACATCATCATCACATTACTTAGAGCCCGATCGAGATACATATATAGTGGCAAGTGTCAAATGTTTTGCATACAACTCTTAATTCATACAAAATTCACAATTTCGAGATACAAAGTAGTCTTCATCCGGTTCCTCCTTTGCTCCCTCATCTCTACCCACCGGGCTCGCTTGCATCGGGGTCCTTCATCCAGTTCCTACTATGATGAAAATGGAAAAAAGTGAGACCAACAAGTCCGATGCACAAGAGAAATGGAATAAATGCCTCATACATTGTTGGTCAACACAAATATTAACGATCGGGGACGGTGTAAGTGAGACCAAGTCCGATGCACAAGAGATTGATCTTTGTGCTATCTTACCAGGCTCACTTACGCCGCCCGAGTGTACGGTGACCAAACATTTTAATCATCGGCATTTTGAAAATCTCAAAGCAAATGGAATGACAAAATGGAATAAGTGCCTCATACATTGTTGGTCAACACAAATACTATGGTCGAAACCATAGTTGCGGTATACACCGCGATATACTTTGCGAAGGGCCCCCTTTCCCCGGCCGCCGTTCAGTGAACGGGTGCTTGACGACATAACGACGCCGATCTGCCTCTCCGGCGCGGAACCACGGCAGTCCCTCGCCGTCCGGTGAACGAGTCCTTGATGCAAAGACCGTGCCGGCCTGCCCAGCATTATGCCGGGCCGTGTTGCCGCGCTTCAGGCCGTGTGTCCCGCGCCCTGCACTGTTCGCCTTCTTGCCCGGTGAACCAATAGACTGATCGTTAGAATAAGGAAACCGATGACGGCCGGTCGCAAGATTAAATTGCGATCGGCAGTCATCGGCTTCCTTATTCCAACGATTAGTCTATTCGTTCACCGGGCAAAAAGGCGAAGAGTGCAGGGCGCCTGAGACACGGCCTGAAGCACGGCAACAGGGTCGGCATGATGCTAGGGAGGCGACACCGTCTTTGCATTAAGGACTCGTTCACGTGCTCGGACGGCGAGAGAAGAAAAGTGGTGATGCACCGGAGAGGCAGGTCGGCGTTGTTGTCTCGTCAAAGACTCGTTCACGGAACGGCGGCCGGGGAAAGGGGGGCCCATCTACAAAGTATATTGCAGCGTATAGGTGACCAAACATTCTAATCATCGGCACTAAAATTGAAGAAGGAGCCAAGTGGTATCTCAACTAGATATCATATGCCTCATACTTTGTTGGTCGAAAGAAATATTAACATTTCGGGATTGGGTCAGTGAGGCCAGGTAGAATGCACAAGAGATTGATATTTGTGCCATCGCACCAGGCTCACTGGCCCCACCCCAGAGTGTACAAGTGACCAAACAATTTAATCATCGGCACTAAAATGGAAGAAAGGCCAATGCAATTAAGAAGTAGCTAGTATGAACTAAATGGAATGCCTCATACTTTATCGGTCAAAACAAATATTAATATTCAGGGATGGAGTAAGCGAGGCCAGGTAGGATGCACAAGAGATTGATATTTGTGCCATCACACCAGGCTCGCTTGCTCCACCCCTGAGTGTACAAGTGACCAAACATTCTAATCATCGGCCAATGCAATTAAGAAGTGCCAACTCAAATAATAGACAACTGAATAGCGGAAATTCAATTCAGCTCCCGGGTGCGTATGCTCCCTCTACCAAAAAATCATATTTTAAAATGTTGAAAAATTTGGACAAAAAATTCTACATGTACATCTCTATAATATATGAATGTTTGTCAAGTTTCACGAAAAACCAATATTTTTTGTGATCTATGTAAAAAGGAGAAAGTTTATCTTGTGAAATGCATTATTTTTAGCACTGAATTTTATCTTTTTTACACACGTCACATGATAAGTCGATTTTTTATGAAACGACTTTGTAAGCGCGTAGCACGTAAAGATGTACGTGCAGATTTTTTGTTCCATTTTTTTTGAAATTTAAAACATGTGTAAGATGCATTTCAAAATATAGGGAGCATATGCACCCATGTTCCAAAACACCACTCCCACTGAATAGTATGAACTAAATGGAATGCCTCATACTTTGTTGGTCGAAACAAATATTAACATCCAGGGATGGAGTAAGTGAGACCAGGTAGGATGCACAAGATATTGATATTTGTGCCATCACACCAGGCTCACTTGCTCCACCCCGAGTGTACGAGTGATCGACCAACCATCTAATCATCGGCAAGTACAAAAACACCAACAAACCAGGCAACCATGGTGACATAAGTCAAGATGCTCAAACACACATAGCATGCATGGAGCGAGATGCTCCAAAGGGATTATTCATCACTTGGTATATAGACCAAGTGATGCTGGCAAAAGAGAGGCCAATCAAGAACCGGTAAATCCAGTAAGTGATAGATATGCCTAAACAAGCAACGACACATAGCATATCCCAGCTAACCGGGTGAGACAAGTCTTGGTAGCCAACTGAATCACCTAGCACCACCTAGCCTTTTAAAACCATCGAAACGAGTCCTTTTTCTTCAAAGGATACTACAGTGGCATTCATTTACATGATCCCCTACTGTGGATATCTCTATTTTCATCAAAGCCAACAAGAAAAGGATACCACAGTGGCATTCATTTACATGATTCCCTAATGTGAATATCTCTATTTTAGTATACCATCATAAGCATTCCATTTAAATCACACATTTTAGTATCTGTTCTTATCCAAGTTTTTGCCTCAGCCTTTGCATCATTGGCTGAGCCAAGACATCAAGCATCTGGCCAAGGAGCATTCTTTCTTTTTAGGGAACTATATGAACTATATGCACATGATCCCAGTAAGCATCCCCACTAATCAGAGCATTATAATCATAGTAGCATACCATAAGCTCACAAGAATCCATCAAGTAAATCTTCACAAGGATACCACAGTAGCATAGTAGCATACCATTAGCTCACAAGAATCCATCATTTTCTTCACAAGGATACCACAGTAGCATTTCATGCATTTAAATGAACCAGTAGCATCAAAACCAACCAAATGTCCAACTAGCAAGCAATACCAAGTGAGCAATCCAGGCTCCAAATGGAACCTTTGGAGCAGATATATATTGAGCCAATATAGCATGTCACTGCTAGTAGCTGGTGTTCATATAGCATGTCCATTTAGTACCAAGCATAGCACCAATTTAGTACCAAGCATAGCACCAATTAATCAAGCAATATAGCAGCATCGGTAACAAGCATAGCACCAATTAATCAAGCAATATAGCAGCATCGAGTAACAAGCATAGCACCAATTAATCAACTATAGCTCCATCGGTAACAATCATAGCACCAATTAATCAAGCAATAGCAAGCATGACTTGCACATGACACTTCACTAAAGCCAAAGCTTCAGGTAAAGCACTTAATCAAGGCTTTCATGCGGTGTTTGACAGGCAACAAGCGCAAGCAATGGGATCATAATTCAATCCATGTGCACATACCGGATAAATGGCATCAATGGGATCATAATTCAATCCATGTAATTAGCCAAGTTATACGGAATAAGAAAAGGGGAGCACGAGCAGCATTTCATCGAGCACAACGACGAGCACAAAATCACAGCAGCATTTCATCGAGCACTTTGTGCTCGCGCGGGAGAGGAAGAGGGAGGGGAGGGGAGGGAGCTCACCGACGATGACGGCAGTTGTGGAGGAGCTCACCGACGACGACGGCAGAGGTGGAGGTCGCGGCGGCTCCTCCACCTTGACCCAGCGGTGGCTCCTCCACCTTGACGCCGCGCCGGCCCCTCCTCCTCCACGCCGCAGCGGCTTGTGCTGCTGGTGGCGGGGATGGGTGGAGCGTGGCGGCATGCGGCCCTCGCGGAGGAAGGCGGCGGCGGCGGCGGCGGCGGCGGCGGCGGCGGCGCTCGCCATGGAAGGCGACGGCGCGGGGAGAGGGGAGAGGGGGAGAGAGTGGTATACGGGCGAGGGAGGGGTACGGCCATGATATAGGACACGTTATTTCCGTGGCGCACCGAGGCCAGTGCGCCACAGAACACGTCATTTCTGTGGCGCACCTAGGCCGGTGCGCCACGAGATACGTTATTTCGTGGCGCACCTAGGCCGGTGCGCCACGGAATACGTTATTACGTGGCGCACCAAGTGCGGTGCGCCGTAGAAAAAGTGAAACCAATGATTGGGCGTGACAGGGTGTGGGCCCCACAAAGTTTTTGTGGCGCAGTGTTCCATGGTGCGCCACAAAATTAAGCTATTTCTGTGGCGCACCTTGCCAGGTGCGCCACAAAATAAATTTCTATGGCGCATTTTTAATGGTGCGCCACAGAACTAAGCTTCGCCTATAAGGGTTTTCCTACTAGTGAAAGCTTCGTGTCGGTCCCTCCGGAACCAAACGGTCGGAATAAAAGCATGGGTGCGCACGACCGAATACCACTGATCCAGCAAACTCCAGGCATAAGGCGCACTGTTACATTCACCGGCGGAGCCTTCCAGAACTCCACACTCCATCCAAATCCAAAAGGACATGCATCAAGTAGATCTTCGTCTTGGCGGGAGAGGGGCCATAGGACCACCACCATTATTTGCGAGACCAGCAGCCCCACGCCGCCATTCACTCCTACCGGATCACCACAGAAGAATAAGGCGACACGGAGCACCGACGATGGCTTGGCCGAAACCATGGTTCCTACGCCGATTGGGGCCAAGAGGGCCCAAATCTGACCCAGATCTCCGCCACCGCCGAACCGCCGCCGGAGGCGAAGGCCGCCACGCTCCACCCACTCCTCCATGACGACCGACAAAGTGCATCAGGCCCCGGTCACCGCAGCTGTGCCGCCTGGCGTCCTCAGCATGCGCCCCACCTCCTCCCATGAAGCGCCGCCGCGGAGCCCTCTCCATCCCTTCGTCCTTCGACGGGAGGGGCGCCGCCACTGCCACCGGAGACGGCAGCAGCGGCGGCCTGAGGGGCGGGGGATGAGGGGCCGCTGGGGTTGCGTGCTTGGGGGTCTCCACCGCCGTCTGGGAGGGGAGCGGCAGGGGAGGGTTTCGTCAAGTAATATCAATAACATGTACGCAAAACACTTGGAAGCGGGACGGAAGAAACTCGGAAGTTAAGCATGCTAGTACTGGAGTAGTTTGAGGATGGGTGACCGAGCGGGAAGTTTGACCACGAGTAAGTAATTTGACTAGAGATTAACAGTAGTTAGAGATTAACTTGTCAAATAACTCAAATACTAGAAATTCTAAAAAAAAAATAGAAAAAAAGAGGGAGTGGAAAAAAATAGAAAAAAAAGTTGGATAAAAAATTTCGTAATGGCCTTTAGTCCCGGTTGGTGTTACAAACCGAAATTAAAAGTCCTCCGCTCCGGCGGGCGACCGCAGCCGACGTAGAGGGACTTCAGTCCCGGTTTGTAACACAACCGGGACTAAAGGTCCTACCCAACGGAACAATAGGCCCGTTTTCTATTAGTGGAAGAGTCTAGTGACCCTACTTGAGGAGAAAATAAGGGAGGAAAATTCGGAAGGGATTCGGTTGGCTCTTGATCTTAGCCATGTAGGGGTGTAAACGGATCGGATCGGATCATTTTGCTCATACTATATCCTTTACCATCTATTTTTCTCGGATTCGGATCGGAGCGGATATTGATTGGTTTCAGATTCGAATACGATATACTGGACTGCGGATTTGAATCGGAAATGGGCAGACTTGGACCGGAAACAAAAATAGTTGGATATATGCTCTCATCGGTCGGTAATTATAGTTCTTGCAAATCTTGAGAGAGATTTAAACTTCTAGTGTTGTATATTTAAGAAAAAATATACATATATGCAAAAACTCAAGCATTGATAGGATTAGAGCTAAACATGCTCGCTAAATGAATTTGGTAACTCAATAACTACTAATCTTGCAAGATTGACCTTGGTATTTGACTCAAAAAATCAGATTATCCGGTTCAGAACCTTCGTATTATCCTAATTAAATTTTGGATAATCCATTTTCGCATGCTATTTGCTATACCATATCATTTCGGAATCAGATATCCTTATCCGCCGGATTTATTAAAAACAGATATGGATACTTTAAAGTGGATTTTGTGCGGAAATTATCATATCTGTTTATGCCTCTATAGCCAGGCGAGTATCCCTTGTGGAGACGGACAGTGCTGAGCTTGTTCGGATGGCTTCAAATCCAGGAAGGGATGAATCAGAGTTGGGACACCTAGTACAGGATCTCTTCAGAGCGCATTTTGTCTTCCAAATTCCTAGATTATGTGTAATAATGCTAGTCATGAGTTAGCTAGGTTAGATATGCATGACAATAGCTCCTGATGTTCTTCGGGATCGTATCGATTGGGATTGTAACGACTCTTCATTTGATTAATACAATCTCATTTATCCCGCAAAAAAAAGGCTCCATTCGGCAATTCGTGCAGTGAATTCAACATAAGATAGATTTTCAGATATTCCTCCCCACAACTTTCTTGTTTTTGACATAACAGAAGAGATAACCTCTCTCTCTGCCACATAGCTCATTATTCTGACGAAGTTTAGGTTCAACTTTGCAACAAAATAAAAAAATAAAAACAAGCAAAATACGTTGAGAACTCAGGCATTACAAATTAAGATTACTGCTAAATCGGCGCTCATGTTGAAATACAAAATCCCAGGTAACTTGATCCAACATGTTACTAGCCTACATCATGCAACAGCAAAATAATTTTCTTTTATGTACTTACTTCAAGATAGTAGCAGTATCAGTAGCAGAAATTCAATTCGGCACATGTAGGCACAAATAAGTAGTCTAAGAAGCCGTTGAAAATACCGTGACATTATATACTCCTTTATTTCGCCAAGTACACTGCACAATCCGATTCTGATCACCAATGCATACATACACTACATGCGCGACTTAGGCTGGCCGAGGAACGGGTAGTCTGTGTAACCCACGACGGGATCAGGGGTGTAGAACGTTTTCCTCACATACTTGTTCAGGCCTGCGTTCAGCCTGAAGCGCTCAACTAGGTCTGGGTTCGATATGAATTGCCGCCCGTACGACACCAGGTCGGCGTCCCCGCTCTCCACCGCTTCCAACCCAAGCTCCCTCGTATAGCCGCCGCTGCACATGAATGTGCCCTGGTACGCACCTCGCAGGGTGCGCATCAGGCGGCTCTCTTCCTCGTCGCTGCCGTGCGGGCCTGACTCCGTCTGCCCGTAGGCCGCATACCGGGGCTGCGTCACGTGGAGGTAAGCAAGTTGTCCAGCTTCTTGCTGAAGGACATTAAGCCGTTCGACTACTGCCATGCCAAGCTGCATGGGGTTCGAGTCGTAGGCATCAAGGTGGTCAATGGCAGGAGATACCCTCACTGCAACACGGTCCGATCCTATGGACGATACGACGGCCCGGGTCACATCAAGTAGAAACCGACATCGATTGGGGAGTGATCCACCGTAGCTGTCCATGCGGTCGTTGATGCCATCCTTGAGGAATTGATCAATGATGTAGCCATGAGCACCGTGGATCTCGATGCCATCGAAACCTGGAATGAAGTTGATCTCCATATCAGCTTATAATATAAATACAGGGCATTTGCGATCATATAATTATTCTATATGGTGAGATGCAAAGGTTTGTGAATTTAAGCGTGCTCTAACCTGCTGCAATGGCGTTTATGGCAGCTTGGCGATATTGCTCAACTATGTCCGGTATTTCTGATATTGCAAGGCGCCTTGGCTCGGGATACTTTCCGTATGAACCATCAGGCATCAGTATCTTCCATCTTGATGATATCGGCTTATCAGTTGAGGATATTGGAGCAGCACCGCCTGGCTGGTATACTAGTCAATGGAGGAACATAAGTCAGCATTGGGAACAAAGGATGATATGTTTAGGTCAATAAATGATATTCATGCTCAAATCTGATAACAGAACTAGCTGTTTTGAGTTCAAAGATATTGATGTACTTGTCGTTTTAGTTTTTGATATGGTTCTCCAGTACAGTATTGGCCATTATTTTTCATATGAATATGCTCAATAGTAATATGGAAATAAATCTGTTACAAATAAAATGATACTATTTTCAGTTTCCCAATCTAAGTATTTAATGCATTAAAAGTCAATGTTAGAAAGTTTGCCTGCATTATATTTTCTCGATATACGATTTTACTTAGACACAAAGAAACGCCTCATTTTGATGCTTAAAAAAATGTTGAGTTCTTAACATAAAATTAAATCTAAATATTAATGCCTCAGTGTGTGAAACTTGTGGCCTCTTCCTCCATCACCCTCATCATTAACAGCATCAGTATGCCAATTACATTGTTTGGTTAGTAGTTTCATGTATTCAAATGCTTCCACGTATGCTCATCTAACTCTAATATCCTCGATTGCTTGCCCATCAATATGTATTCATCAATGGGTAAATTGATACAACATTTGTGCTGCTTCACTCCATTAAGTAACTTTTCTTCTAATTGTCTTAACGATGTCTGAATTAAATAGTCTTGTTTAGCACAACTAAACATGTACTTCCGCGGTTGCAACCATGGTATTTTTATTCATCGTTTGTGGATTGTATTGCGCTCTCTTGAATGGAAGTCAAACTTCTATATTTTTTTTATTCCACACTAGTGTTTTGGTTTGATTTGATACATGAAATTGTTGATTAAAATAATTGTTCCAAATTTTAGCCATTTATGGACTCTATACAGTGTCTGTACAAAACACAATTAACTGGTTGTCTTTCATTTTTATTGCATATATTTTCCTATGTAAAAGTAGTTATGTTTTTTCCTCAACTAACCACAATCTTTGACAAATACATATTCCAAAATATAGTTATATGTGGTATATGTATGGATACATACAAAAGAGAATTTTCTGCTTTCATATTATTGCATATTTATATTAACAAAAAGTAGTACTAGTATTATTCGGCCACCTAACAAGATTTTAGATATATACAAATATAGTTTTTTTGCATTTGGCTGTTAAAGTTTTCATCATATGTTTGTACAAAATCCAAATTAATAATAAATTGTTATTTTGTAGTTCGAGTTTCATGCATAAAGTAAAGCCTGATTTTTCAAGTCTAACATTTAATTTTCAAAACTATACAAAGTTGAGTTGGATACTTCAGATCTACTACCTCCATTCCAAATTAATTGATTTAGCTTTGTTTAGATACACATGCATCTACACACTAAAAAGCGACTAAATACATATGTATATAGACAAAGTTGAGTCAATTAATTTGGAACGGATGGAGTATCAATTAATTTCTACTCTCTCAGTCCCACAATATAAGACATTTTGGCAAGTTGTTTTAGTCTTATTTTGGGACAGAGGGAGTATATGAGAATATGAGAACTTCATCATTGATGAATTGTATGTGGATTTCATAGAAAATAATTTGCTACCTTTTCTTATTTCAAATTTCAAACTTAATATGGTATACTTTCTCTATATAATATGATTTTCCATATCTAGTTTGTTTGAAAATTAGCTACAAAATTTTTAATATAAAGGTTGCACATATGTAGAGTTCTTTTCTTTATCCACGTAAGAATATTTTCTAAATATAACTTTTTCAGAAGTTTGATATCTAAGGATGTAGTAGAGTTCGTAAGAAAACAAAATTGCTATTTTCCTTTAACTTTCTTATCTAAATTTCACCATAAAATATAGTGGCATTTCTTATCCACCTAATGAAGGTTGTATTACAGCATTAGTGTAAGTTTCTAAAGCAGACTTACACAATTTGATGCATTTACATCACTACAATCTAGACCTAGCAGGATTAATTGTGGAGACAATTTAGCCTATGTGGAAGAACTTGATGGCTTCTGTTATCATTTTAGTTATATAATCGATAAGTACAAATTACATCATCTATCTTGCAATAATCCGAAAATAATCATCTCCGTTGTAATGTGAAATATTAATACATATGGTATATCCACTGATCAACAAGTATGACATGAAAAATCAAACCCATCTATTACTAAACAACACTATAATATGATGATTCTCGTAGCACATTGACTAAAGATCGTTGAGATTCGAACATCTTTTGAATATTTCAGTGAAGAGATGGAACATGGAGAAAAAACATAAGATCAAGTTAATACCCAGATTAAAGACCATAAAGCCTTTGGTCATCCCGCTTAGCCTAACGATAGTATGCTAAAATTACAGAAAAAGAACAGTTACATCAATTTACCCTTTTCAAAGGAAAGTTTACCTACAGTTCCAAAATAATTCACTATTTCCCCAAGGGACGCGAGAGAATGAGTTAAACCTAGTTCACAATATATGGTAAGTCAAAGTCACGAATTTTCGGTTATGGGTATGAATTTTAGGAGACGTACTTACTTAGCTACTATTTCTGCTAAGCATTAAGATAAACGGTAAGGTGGAAGAAAATCGAGTAAATCATCAAATCCTGTAGTGCCAGTATAGAAGAAGATTGGGAAATCCGTCTGAAACAGAGCCTAACTATTGTCTTACCCATCATAGCTATCGAGCCATCAGTTGTTCAACTTGAAATTGCTTAAACAATCTCGGGATGATGGGTCTCAGCAGCACCTCACGCCAAACCTATGTGGATCGTTAGTGGTAATCATTTGTGCTGTGAAGGTGGGTTCATGCCTTTCTTCAGCTCACCCCCGGCCATCTGCTTCTTTCACTCTGCCACCCCAGTTCCGGAAAAAGCTCGAACAAGTTGTGTTACTGAAAGTGCTGTATTCGGGATACAGCACGTTGTGCACCTGTTCCTTACAACCTATTTCTGTTACTGGTATGGAGGCGTGACTTTCGTATAACTTGTCAATCAGTGTCTAATCAGGTGCACAAGAAGAAGACTGACTTTTGTATAACTTGTGTCCCGAGAAGGAAACGGAAAGAGGGTTCTAAGAACCAGGCAGGTGACGAAAATCAAAAGGAGAAGGGAAAAAAAAAGGAAACGCAATTCTAGGCTGATGAGAAAATGAAAAAAGAATTTACCGAAGAATGGGATGGGACCTATTACCACGGTTGGAATGTTTTGACAATTTTGGTTCCCTTTATTTCTGTTGGGTTTCATATCTAGCCTACCCCAGATGCTGTTTGCAGATCTATATAGAGTAAACTGTGAATCAATCGTGCCCCAAATTTCAAGAAAAAGTAAAAAAAAAATAGAAAAAAATATGCAGAAGAGCTAAGACATTTGCATTTCATAAACCTGTTACAGATTCCAGAGCCTGTGTTATCATCACGCACATAATGAACATACCTTGGTGAGAAGCTCTGCCTACGTGCCATAATTGGCAGAAAAATATGCTTCCTTTGGCATGCACAGCATCCACCACCTTTTTCCATGCATCTATCTGCTCTTGATTGTAAATTCCAGGGACATGAGGAAACCTATTCGACAATGTTTTATTTGTTAAGCATCTGAATTGGTGCTAGAAAGCTAACAGGAACTTGCTAAATGTCAAGATCAAATTTCTCTGTTCATACTCGACAACTCCCCTTGAAACAGTCATGGGGTCAGGAAAAGGCACGAGCATTCCTGTTCTGGCGTTCTCTACTTGAGTATTTAAATGCACAGTTAGACATCCTTGGACATGGGCAGAGAGTTTAAAATGATATAACAGTGCTAACCCTAGTATGTAAATTATTGGTAATTAGAGAAGACGCGGAATTAAAGATCAACCCAAACCAGAATTCAACCAGGAGTCCGCCATGCGGAACCAGTAGAGAATCAATTATTCAGAATTCAAAGTATGCAGAGTTATTGGACTAACGCCAAACATATGGAACGCTTTATTACTCCTTAAAGTATAAGCAGAGTAGGTGTTGTGCGCTCGTCATTTAACAACCACCCACTAATAGAAAAATAGAAATCAAAGCTAGTACTCCAACCAAAGGTTGGGTGACAGGTTGTCCTACAGCCGCATATTAGAGGATCACTCTGCCGGATCTTGCAGGCATTTCATGAGAGGAATGCAGACACGACGCACGTAGTGCTACTGGTAAACAAATCCAATGACCCAGATAAACGATGGTAGTACTACTCGGAACATTTTGAAGTGGGGAACTGGTAGACTACTCGGAGCAAGGAACATCGACCATGTGCCGATCGACGATAGTAGGGCAGAGGAGGAGAGAGAGAGAGATGTGAAGTGACTAGATTACCCCGGCCCCGCCGGCGAGACGACGGTTCCCTCGGAGATGAGCAGGCCTCCCGGGGTGGACCGCTGCGCGTAGTACTCCGCCAGCGCCGGCCCCGGCAGCCCTCCGATGGCCCTGCACCTCGTCATCGGCGCCAGCACCACCCTGCGCGGAGAAACACCAGGAAGAGCCGAACGAGTAAGCGAAAATAGAGACCAGACACGACCCAAATTTGGAAGCGCGGATCGAAGCGGCGGCGGCTCACCGGTGGGCGAGGCTGAAGCGGCGCATCTGGTAGGGCGAGAAGAGCGACGGCCGCTGATCCGGCGCCGGCCGATCCATCTGGTGATGTAGCGCGCTGGATCGGGGCAACACTGGGGCGAGGCGCGGAAGGGAGGGGAAAGGGGAGCTCGGCGAGAAGCCAATTGTAGGAGGGAATTGAGTGGGACGGTGGTGGGTTCGAAAGCGAATCACACAGCGGAAATGAGGAAGGCAGAGAGGGACTCGTTGCGCGGACCAGAGATTACACGGTGACGGTGTGCGTGCGCGCGCCGGATTGACCAGCCGCCATGGTTAGGCGCGCGCGGGACTAGAGAATACTCGATTTTAGCATGTGATTTGCGTGTCGATGGATCTGGATCTGCCCACCGGCTACATTCGGGAGGACGCATGGACAGCGACTCTTTTAGTCTACCTCTTACTACTAGTGTAGTACTGTACACCAAAAAAATTATTTTACATTAGTCAACGTTTTGGCTTTGTAATTAACAACACAAAGGACTCTCGTTTACCCCCTCCGAGTTGTTGGCAATCGACCCCCAGGGAAGTTCGCTTGGCATCATACTCCGGCGTTGGGGCGTTCGCGAAGGATGCTGATGGGGGTCAACGAAGACACCTTTGAAGTGTTGGCCTGGAAGGAGGGATGCTTCTTCATTCAGGCTGATGTGCTACAATTGGACTCTAGATGTCGCTGGTCCTTCATCTGTGTGTATGGTCCGGCTGACCACCACAAATCGCCTGACTTCCTGGCGGAGCTCACAGCGACGATCCATGCCTACACTCTTTCGGTGGTGGTGGGGCCGATTTTAACCTGATTAGGGGATCAGAGGATAAGAATAACGACAACATCAACTGGCCGCGAGTGCATAGGTTTCACGACTGCATCGCAGACCTGGCACTGCGCGAGATTCGTAGGGCGGATTGAGATACACCTAGACAAACCGGCAGCTTAACCCTGTTCGGTGTGTTCTTGACCGAGTCTTTGTCTCGGTGGATTGGGAGGCCTTGTTCCCCCTGTGTTCGCTCTCGGCCCATACCATCCTGGCCTCCGATCACTCTCCTCTTGTTCTCTCTTCTGGGGAGGAGCTAAAGAAGAGGAGCTCGTGGTTCTTTTTTGAAAAGGGGTGGCTCGAAAGACCAGAGTTTGTGGACCTAGTCTCTTCCAAGTGGCGGTTGCTCAAGGAGGCAGGTGGCACCTTCACGGATCCTATTGACGCTTGGTAGTCTCTGTCACCTGGCATCTCTCAGTTCCTCAAGCGATGGGGAGCTAACTTAGGTAAGGTTGAGCGTGAGCTCAAGGAGGGGATCCTTGCTCGGATCCAGGCCCTTGATCACCGGGCGGACTCCTCTAGTCTTGATTATGAGGGCTAGGAGCTCCGTTATCACCTTGAAGACCAACTCGCGCACCTTGCCAAGGTGGAGGAGGAGTGCTGGCGTCAGCGTAGCAGACATAAATTGCTGTTGTGAGGGGATGCTAATACTGCATATTTCCATGCTATCGCTAATGGCCGTAGACGCAAGTGTGCGATCTCCCGACTTATGTCGGAGCAGGGCCCTATTTCTGTAACATCCCAAACTTTCAAATCAATGAGAGCGGTGGTTTCCAAATTTCAAATTTTAGAACTAACAAAAACTTTTATTTGCATATTGTGCTATGCATAGTAATTGTGCATTATTGTGTGACTTTGCCATGGGGAGTGTTTGTGTTCTTATGCATAATGCTAAAACCCTAGAGTTTGATCCTTTGGGATCACAAAGAGAAGCAAAGAAAAAGAAAAGAAGAAAATAAGAAAATGCACACCACCTCACATATGGCTTATGGCCATTTTTGAAAATACTTAACCTAGGCCAATTTGACTCGTGCCAATGGTTGAATAATGTTTCTAAACACTTAATAACACCTTTGGAATCAAATCAAATCAAATTGGAATTCAAAACTCACTCACATGAAATAATGGTCAAATCTGCCACTTATCTCATGATGCCCACTTTGAGCCCCTGGAAGAGTTTTCTAAACTAAAACCTCCCAAATCTTTGCACCTCATCCAAGACCCCATCAAGGTGAACAACTTTGGTCAAGACCATCCCTGCAAACTCTTTCTAGATTCAAAGTTATGCTCTAGCAAAGAAGCAACTTTCAAGCAGATTCAAGATGGTGCCCTTTTTGAAATATCACAAGCCAACTCCATTTTGCATACCACCACCACCAATGTGTGCCAATGATTATTAGAAGGAACTCCACCAAAAATCTCGGCAAAATTCGAAAATTCTTTTCTTGCGGCCATTTGATCGAGCACCTGGTGTGCACTGACCTGCCAACCCGAGAAATGCAATTACCCAGCTGATTTTTGCCTAAACCATCATGCCTAGGTCATCAAAGACACTCTCCTACATCCTCTGGACCAAAGCCAAGCCTCAGAACACCAGTACATGCATGAGATCATCACCATTTGTGCCATGTCGTGGCATGACACCACCTCACCATGCCACTCCTCTCTCTGGTCAACTCCACCGTGCACAACCTTGTCAGCGACCTCCCTCTCACTCTCCTGGACACGCTGGTACTCACCATCGACGAAGGGGAGCATTCCACGAGCCAGCACGCACGCACCCAGTGACGCACAGGCTCGCCAGCGCGCGCATCAGCACGTCACGGAGCGCGCCAGAGCACGGCCAGCCCTCGTCACGCTCGTCCTCCGTTTGACCTCTCCTCGTGCCAGCAGCTCCACCATGTCACCCTCTACACGCTAGACACGCTCACCTGCCCGCGGGAATGATGTAGATGACACCACCGTCGCCGACGTCCGCCGCGGTACCGTGAGCTCCCATCACGCTCCCGCCCACGTCACGGCCTCGTTTTCACCGTAGTCAAGCCCTGCGTGACCACACTGACAGCGCCAACTCGCATGCGTCATCGCCAGCCCCTCTGCGCCCACAGCCGCGTCGCCATGGACGACCTCATCCGCCGCGCCTCGGACCCTCGCGCCGCTATAAAAGGAGGCCTCCCCTCTCTCAATTCTCCACACCACCTTGCTCCCCTCCTCTCACTCGACCTCCCCGACCATCTCCACCTCAACATTGTCCACCATAGCCACCCAATTTGACGCCGGAGCCCCGTGGAGCCACCGCCGGAGCTAGGAGCCACCCCTGGAGACGCCACTTGTACCAGGCGAACCGCCGTCGTCCACAACGTCACCGCGCACCCTCGCCGACGATCGCCGGAGCGCCGGTGAGCCGCCGACCCCCTCCTCTCGCCGCGCTAGTAGCCTCCTCTCACCGTCGACGACGATGCACCTGACTCCTTGGATCACGATCTAATCGTGCGTCCCAGATAGAACCATATCGTTTCGCGTTGTAAGAGCCAATGACAGGTGGAGCCCACCTTGTCAGGCAGCCCACGCGTGCGAGCCGCGCTGCTGGGCTGGCTCGTTGGTTTTTCACCCCTTTGGCCCGTTTAGTCTTTCCCGCCAGGCCCAAAAATTCAAATTTGGTTTTTCAGTTTTGTTTCAATTTCAATACTGGTCCCAACTTCAAATTTAAATCTAGGGAGATCTACTAGGCCAAATTCTATGAATTTGGTATCATTGGAAAGCTTATGAAAAGCTCTAACCAACCCCACTAGTCCCAACCCTAGCACATTTGTAGAATTAATGTAGTAAAAATCACAAGGCAGAGCCTTTTGCAAATTCAAACAATTATTAAAAATCAACCCTAAGTGATTTTGAGTTGATTCCAACTCTCAAAAATCACATTTCATCTTGTCTACCTGAATATGTAAAAATATGACATAGTTACTTCATATGATCATGGTATAGATTAAATAATGGCTATATGGCTATTTCTAGTCCATTTAAATTATCCAAAACTATTTATTAAATAGTATGAGAGGTATTCCCTCATTTAAATCTTTGTCCCAAGTAATTCAAAATGACCTGGGTCTATATTATCTCATATGTTATTACTTGGTGAGATTAAATTATTAATAAGGTAGTATTAAATTGCATGAGGTATATTCCCTCATTTAAATCATTTTCCCAAATGATGATTATGAAGTGTTGACCTTGGTCAACATGGGTTCATACATTATTATTTGAGGAGATTAAATCTTAACAAGATTCAATGAGAGGAAATTATTTCTCCAAAGAACTAAAATAGAAACCCTAATCCATATTTGTAATGAGAGAAAATTATTTTTCTTAAAAAGAAAACAAAGTCAACCAACATGTTAATAATGTGGTGATGCTAGAATAGCTTGTGTGAACCATTTGTGTGCTTAGTTTAGCCCTTAAGAATTTTTTGGTGATTGTATACCTCGTATCTGTGTATAGACGCTAGTACCGAGGAATATCAGGAGGAGGAGGTCTACTTCCAGGAAGAAGAAGACCACTTTGATCAATACACCACTCAAGGAAAGCTAATATTCTTGCAAGCTACCCTAATTCAAAGCTCTACAAGAGCAAGGCCCCATTACATATTACTTTATGTTTAATGATCCTATCCCAAGTTTTTACCTTACAAGTTTTTTGACTTTGGTTTATCAAAGTTTACTTTTTGATTCATGATTCACTTGGTCTAGCTATGGAGTAGTACAAGAGAATCACACTTAGCCAAGAAAGCTATAAGCTAGTTAGCACCCCTCATGACTAGTCTAGATGGGAACATGTGAAAACCAATGACTTTGAAAACCTTGGAATGATGAATCATTCTATTGAAAGATTTTGGAGGTGAATGTGACTTATGAATGACATGGTGAACTTTACAAAAACTGATGGTTGGGTTCGGATGCGATACCATTCCAGTTATACAAGTACCCCCACAATACCTAATTATGGGTAGGGCTTAACTGGAAGTTTATGCATCTTAGTATGGGTTCCCTCTAAACAAGCGTCATAGGGGTTATGCCGAGGCTGCCTCCATTGAAAGTGAAATGACGTGAAATGAGGTGAATGTCCGGCCCAAGCCCTGTGCAGTTCCCAGGCTGACGGTTTGTCTTCACTGGGAGGCCAAGCTCATGGGGAGAGGTGTCTATACTAGGGTATGTAAGTGAAAGGTTATGGTTGATGATCCGCGTACTGAGTTACGATTATTCAGGGTTATTCCTGACGGATGTAATCAAAAGTTGTGGCACAAGTGTACAACCTCTGCAGAGTGTAAAACTATTCGAATAGCCGTGTCCACGGTTACGGACGATTGGAAAGGCCATACTGTTCCGTTGTCAGATGTTTTCTTAAAAAGGAATGATGAATTGAAATGGTGACTTGACTTGAATCACAACTAAGTTGTGGGAATGACACTAATGTTCCCACTTGAGTTAGTTAGCAAATAAATAGTCTATTATTAAATGCTTATGAACTAAAATTGGCTTTACGCAAATAAACCTAGAGCTTAGCACCCTCTTAATAAAATTGATGGTACTTACACTAGTATTAGTTTGCGAGTACTTTAAAAGTACTCACGACTGTATCCCTGGCTATTCAAATGGCCAGACTATGAAGAGGAGCAGCAGTAACAAGATGACGGCCAGCAGGACGTCTACGACAACTAGGAGTATCTTCTGACGTCAAGCGTTGCCTGTGGAATAGATAGTCCACTACTACTTCGCTTCCGCTACTTGTGATTTTTGTTGATCATTAGATCAACTATTTGTGTAATATTGGATCATGTGATTGATGTCTACGGGAGCTTCTATTCTTGTAGACAGTGTTGGGACTCCAAGAGCAGAGGTTTGTAGAACAGCAGCAAGTTTCCCTTAAGTGGATACCCAAGGTTTATCGAACTCAGGGAGGAAGAGGTCAAAGATATCCCTCTCATGCAACCACCGCAACCACAAAGCAAGAAGTCTCTTGTGTCCCCAACACACCTAATAGGTGCACTAGTTCGGCGAAGAGATAGTGAAATACGGGTGGTATGAATAAGTAGTAGCAACGGCACCGAGAAAAGTGCTTTGCCCGGGACGATAAACAAGCGGTAGTAATGCGGCGGTAGTAACGCGATAAAACAATAAACAAGCAGCGATAGCGATATTTAGGAACAAGGCCTAGGGATTACACTTTCACTAGTGGACACTCTCAACATTGATCACATAACGGAATAGATAAATGCATACTCTACACTCTTGTTGGATGATGAACACATTGCGTAGGATTACACGAACCCTCAATGCCGGAGTTAACAAGCTCCACAATAATGCTCATATTTTAGTAACCTTTAGTGTAAGATAGATCAAAAGACTAAACCAAGTACTAACATAGCATGCACCTTTGTCACCTTCATGCATATGTAGGAGGAATAGATCACATCAATATTATCATAGCAATAGTTAACTTCGCAATCTACAAGAGATCATGATCATAGCATAAACCAAGTACTAACACGGTGCACACACTTGTCACCTTTGCACACGTGCGGGAGGAATAAAACTACTTTAATAACATTGCTAGAGTAGCACATAGATAAATTGTGATACAAACACATTGCAATCATAAAGAGATATAAATAAGCACCTCACTATGCCATTCAACGGTGAATAAGTATTACGTGAAATATAGCCTAAGAGACCCACACGGTGCACACACTTGTCACCTTTACACACGTGGGACAAGGAGTCTCACGGAGATCACATAAGTAAAACTCACTTGACTAGCATAATGACATCTAGATTACAAGCATCATCATATGAATTTCAATCATGTAAGGCAGCTCATGAGACTATTGTATTGAAGTACATAGGAGAGAGATGAACCACATAGCTACCGGTACGGCCCAGAGCCTCGATGGAGAACTACTCCCTCCTCATGGGAGCGAGCGGCGGTGATGAAGATGGCGGTGGAGATGGCAGCGGTGTCGATGGAGAAGCCTTCCGGGGGCACTTCCCCGCTCCGGCGGGTGCCGGAACGGAGACTCCTGTCCCCCGGATCTTGGCTTCGCGATGGCGGCGGCTGCGGAAGGTTTTCCGTATCGTGGTTTTTCGCCTCGGGGTTTTCGCGACGGAGGCTTTATATAGGCGAAGAGGCGGCGCGGGAGGGTCGAAGGGGTGGCCACACCATAGGCTGGCGCGGCCGGGGCCCGAGCCGCGCCACCCTATCATCCGGGGCCCGAGTGCCCCCCTACGGTCCTTCCCGGGTGTTACGGATGCTTCGGTGAAAATAGGAACCTGTGTCTTGATTTCGTCCGATTCGAGAATATTTCGTTACTAGGATTTACGAAACCAAAAACAGCGAGAAAACGACAAGCGGCACTTCGGCATCTTGTTAATAGGTTAGTTCCAGAAAATGCACGAATATGACATAAAGTGTGCATAAAACATGTAGGTATCATCAATAATATGGCATGGAACATAAGAAATTATCGATACGTCGGAGACGTATCAAGCATCCCCAAGCTTAGTTACGCTCGTCCCGAGCGAGGTAAAACGATAACAAAGATAATTTACGAAGTGACATGCCATCATAACCTTGATCATACTATTTGTAAACATATGTAGTGAATGCGGCGATCAAAACAATGGTAATGACATGAGTAAACAAGTGAATCATAAAGCAAAGACTTTTCATGAATAGTACTTCAAGACAAGTATTAATAAGTCTTGCATAAGAGTTAACTCATAAAGCAATAATTTAAAGTAAAGACATTGAAGCAACACAATGGAAGATTAAGTTTCAGCGGTTGCTTTCAACTTGTAACATGCATATCTCATGGACAATTGTCAACATAGAGTAATATAACAAGTGCAATATGCAAGTATGTAGGAATCAATGCACCGTTCACACAAGTGTTTGCTTCTTGAGGTGGAGAGAAATAGGTGAACTGACTCAACATAAAAGTAAAAAGAATGGTCCTTCAAAGAGGAAAGCATCGATTGCTATATTTGTGCTAGAGCTTTGGTTTTGAAAACATAAAGAGAGCATAAAAGTAAAATTTTGAGAGGTGTTTGTTGTTGTCAACGAATGGTAGTGGGCACTCTAACTACCTCATCAACCGGACTTTCAAGAGCGGCTCCCATGAAGGACGTTATCTCTACCGGCAAGGTAGATCATCCCTCTTCTCTTTTGTTTACACATGTACTTTAGTTTAGTTTTTCTTTATTTATGGATGACACTCCTCCCAACCTTTTGCTTACACAAGCCATGGCTAACCGAATCCTCGGGTGCCTTCCAACATTCACATACCATGGAGGAGTGTCTATTTGCAAAATTAAGTTGCTTACTCGATGAATCGAGCAAAACATGCGAAGAGAATTATCAATGAAAGTTAATTAATTGGGGTCGGGAACCCCATTGCCGACTCTTTTTGCAAAATTATTGGATAAGCGGATGTGCCACTAGTCCATTGTGAAAGTCAGTCAAAAGTAAATGACAAGATCGAAAGATAAAACACCACATACTTCCTCATGAGCTATAAAACATTGACACAAATAAGAGGTGATAAATTTTGAATTATTTAAAGGTAGCACTCAAGCAATTTACTTTGGAATGGCGGAGAAATACCATGTAGTAGGTAGGTATGGTGGACACAAATGGCATAGTGGTTGGCTCAAGGATTTTGGATGCATGAGAAGTATTCCCTCTCGATACAAGGTTTAGGCTAGCAAGGTTATTTGAAACAAACACAAGGATGAACTGGTGCAGCAAAACTCACATAAAAGACATATTGTAAACATTATAAGACTCTACACCGTCTTCCTTGTTGTTCAAACTCAATACTAGAAATTATCTAGACTTTAGAGAGACCAATTATGCAAACCAAATTTTAGCAAGCTCTATGTATTTCTTCATTAATAGGTGCAAAGTATATGATGCAAGAGCTTAAACATGAGCACAACAATTGCCAAGTATCAAATTATCCAAGACATTTTAGAGTTACGACATGTAGTATTTTCCAATTCCAACCATATAACAATTTAACGAAGAAGAAACTTCGCCATGAATACTATGAGTAGAGCCTAAGGACATATTTGTCCATATGCAACAGCGGAGCGTGTCTCTCTCCCATAAAGTGAATGCTAGGATCCATTTTATTCAAACAAAACAAAAAACAAAAACAAACCGACGCTCCAAGCAAAGTACATAAGATGTGACGGAATAAAAATATAGTTTCGGGGGAGGAACCTGATAATGTTGTCGATGAAGAAGGGGATGCCTTGGGCATCCCCAAGCTTAGACGCTTGAGTCTTCTTAGAATATGCAGGGGTGAACCACCGGGGCATCCCCAAGCTCAGAGCTTTCACTCTCCTTGATCATATTGCATCATACTCCTCTCTTGATCCTTGAAAACTTCCTCCACACCAAACTCGAAACAACTCATTAGAGGGTTAGTGCATAATAAAAATTCACATGTTCGGATGTGACACAATCATTCTTAACACTTCTGGACATTGCATAAAGCTACTTGGACATTAATGGATCAAAGAAATTCATCCAACATAGCAAAAGAGGCAATGCGAAATAAAAGACAGAATCTGTCAAAACAGAACAGATCCGTAAAGATGGATTTTAAAAGGGCACCGAGACTTTCTCAAATGAAAATGCCCAAATTGAATGAAAGTTGCGTACATATCCGAGGATCACTCACGTAAATTGGCATAATTTTCTGAGTTACCTACGAGAGAATTAGACCCAGATTCGTGACGACAAAGAAATGCTGGAACTAGCGCAGTAATCCAAATCTAGTATTTACTTTACTATCAAAGACTTTACTTGGCACAACAAAACATAAAACTAAGATAAGGAGAGGTTGCTACAGTAGTAAACAACTTCCAAGACACAAATATAAAACAAAGTACTGTAGCAAAATAAACACATGGGTTATCTCCCAAGAAGTTCTTTCTTTATAGCCATTAAGATGGGCTCAGTGAGTTTTAATGATGCACTCGCAAGAAATAGTAGTTGAAGCAAAAGAGAGCATCAAGAGGCAAATTCAAAACACATTTAAGTCTAACATGCTTCCTATGCATAGGAATCTTGTAAATAAACAAGTTCATAAAGAGCAAAGTAACAAGCATAGGAAGATAAAACAAGTGTAGCATCAAAAATTTCAGCACATAGAGAGGTGTTTTAGTAACATGAAAATTTCTACAACCATATTTTCCTCTCTCATAATAACTTTCGAGTAGCATCATGAGTAAACTCAACAATATAACTATCACATAAAGCATTCTTATCATGAGTCTCATGCATAAAATTATTACTCTCCACATAAGCATAATCAATTTTATTAGTTGTAGTGGGAGCAAATTCAACAAAGTAGCTATCATTATCATTCTCATCAAGTGTAGGAGGCATAGTATAATCACAACAAAATTTACTCTCCATAGTAGGTTGTACCAAAATACCAGTATTATAATCATCATAAATAGGAGGCAAAGTATCATCAAAGAAAATTTTCTCCTCAATGCTTGGGGGACTAAAAAGATCATGAAAACCAGACTTCCCCAAGCTTAGAACTTTCTACATTATTATCAACAATGGTGTTCAAAGCGTTCATACTAATATTACTACCGAGCATGCAAATAAGATTCCATAGGTTTTTTAATTTTCGCATCAAACAATCCAAGTTTTAAATCGGGAAATAGAATAAGAAGCTCATTGTTGTCCATTATGCCAAACTAGTGTAAACAAGAAACAAAAAGATGCAATTGCGGGATCTAAAGGAAATAGCTTCGAGCACAAACACAATGGCGCCGAAAAAGTATCGTTACTCAGGAACCGGAGTATGAGTGCCTTTTACCTTTCCTCCCGGCAACGGCGCCGGAAAAGTGCTTGATGTCTACGGGAGCTTCTATTCTTGTAGACAGTGTTGGGCCTCCAAGAGCGAGAGGTTTGTAGAACAGCGACAAGTTTCCCTTAAGTGGATACCCAAGGTTTATCGAACTCGGGGAGGAAGAGGTCAAAGATATCCCTCTCATGCAACCCTGCAACCACAAAGCAAGAAGTCTCTTGTGTCCCCAACACACCTAATAGGTGCACTAGTTCGGCGAAGAGATAGTGAAATACGGGTGGTATGAATAAGTAGTAGCAACGGCACCGGAAAAGTGCTTTGCCCGGGACGATAAACAAGCGGTACTAATGCAGCGGTAGTAACGCGATAGAAAACGAGTAAACAAGCGAGCGATAGCGATATTTAGGAACAAGGCCTAGGGATTACACTTTCACTAGTGGACACTCTCAACATTGATCACATAACAGAATAGATAAATGCATACTCTACACTCTTGTTGGATGATGAACACATTGCGTAGGATTACACGAACCCTCAATGCCGGAGTTAACAAGCTCCACAATAATACTCATATTTTAGTAACCTTTAGTGTAAGATAGATCAAAAGACTAAACCAAGTACTAACATAGCATGCACACTTGTCACCTTCATGCATATGTAGGAGGAATAGATCACATCAATATTATCATAGCAATAGTTAACTTCGCAATCTACAAGAGATCATGATCATAGCATAAACCAAGTACTAACACGGTGCACACACTTGTCACCTTTGCACACGTGCGGGGAGGAATAAAACTACTTTAATAACATTGCTAGAGTAGCACATAGATAAATTGTGATACAAACACATTGCAATCATAAAGAGATATAAATAAGCACCTCACTATGCCATTCAACGGTGAATAAGTATTACGTGAAATATAGCCTAAGAGACCCACACGGTGCACACACTCTGTCACCTTTACACACGTGGGACAAGGAGTCTCCGAGAGATCACATAAGTAAAACTCACTTGACTAGCATAATGACATCTAGATTACAAGCATCATCATATGAATCTCAATCATGTAAGGCAGCTCATGAGATTATTGTATTGAAGTACATAGGAGAGAGATGAACCACATAGCTACCGGTACGGCCCCGAGCCTCGATGGAGAACTACTCCCTCCTCATGGGAGCGACGGCGGTGATGAAGATGGCGGTGGAGATGGCAGCGGTGTCGATGGAGAAGCCTTCGGGGGCACTTCCCCGCTCCGGCGGGGTGCCGGAACGGAGACTCTGTCCCCCGGATCTTGGCTTCGCGATGGCGGCGGCTGCGGAAGGTTTTCCGTATCGTGGTTTTTCGCCTCGGGGTTTTCGCGACGGAGGCTTTATATAGGCGAAGAGGCGGCGCGGGAGGGTCGAAGGGGTGGCCACACCATAGGCCGGCGCGGCCGGGGCCCGAGCCGCGCCACCCTATCATCGCGGGGCCCGGTGCCCCCCTCCGGTCCTTCCCGGGTGTTCCGGATGCTTCCGGTGAAAATAGGAACTCGTGTCTTGATTTCGTCCGATTCGAGAATATTTCGTTACTAGGATTTACGAAACCAAAAACAGCAGAAAACGAGCAAGCGGCACTTCGGCATCTTGTTAATAGGTTAGTTCCAGAAAATGCACGAATATGACATAAAGTGTGCATAAAACATGTAGGTATCATCAATAATATGGCATGGAACATAAGAAATTATCGATACGTCGGAGACGTATCAGTGATCTATTATTGTAAGACGACTATGGTTTGTAATGAATGATGACTTATGATATCAACTGTTATGTCTCGCAACAACAATCTTCCTGGGATTGCGATGTATGGCATAATAGGCATCTGGACTTAAAAATCCGGGTGTTGACAAGTTGGTATCAGAGCCATTGTTTGACCTTAGGAGACCCTAGTTAGAATGGACGTCTAAAAAAAACTTAGTTTCAAAAAAACAAATGAAGTGAATATCTCTGAAAACTTATTCACACTCTTACCTTTGAGCTCTTTTTCAAAAGAGAAACTCATGCTATACTTTTCTTGTAATTATACATAAAATTTGACACACTTGCACTTCTCTAACTTACTCATCCAATTCTCTTTCAGATGGCGTTGCCCAACAACACCAAGTTTTACCAGTTGGGGAATGGTGGGAACTTGATCTTCGAGAGGGACTTAGATTCTTTGTCTGAGCATCTCGGACGCCCGCACCCGGAGTTCCTTGGAACTCAGGTGGACGACCAGCCCGGAAGGGAACTTTAGTGGGTTATCACTGCGGATCTAAGAGGCAAGATGGAGCCTCCTATTTCTGAGAGGATCCATTTCTCTGTCATGGAAAGCAACTGGCTAGATGGACTAGCTAGAGCCCTGCAGGAAGCACTTGCCCGTCTGTGTGGGCAGCATGTGACTGAGTTTTATGGGACTCGCTTTGCTCACCTTGCAAGGCATGACTCCATCGGAAGACCCAGGGCACTGTCACCCCACCCAGAGCTGAAGTATCACGTGGAGCTCCAGAAGGAGACCCAGAAGGAGCTGGACAACGCTCGGGTCTACGCCAACTAGACCCACCTCCACCTGTCCCAGCAGACTGAAGCCATCAAGATGCTTGCGAAAGACCGCAAGTCACTCCGCCAGCAGCGTGCCAAGAAGGACGCTACCATTGCGCGCCTCCGCGCAAAGATAGTATCCTTGGAGGCAACTGTCAAGGCCCAAGAGGACCAGCTGATGGAGCTAGAAGAAGAAGGTGAAGACATTCAGGGAGGAGCAGCCTTCCTGAGTGATGATGAGGATTTTGAGGAAGATGAGAACACTGATGTGGAAGACTATGAGTTTCTGGAGGCCGGAGAGGATGAATACATCCCGATAGATGTGGATGATGAGTAGTAGTTTCACTTGATCACTTCCGTAGGTGTGAGTTTGTATCGGTCCCCTTGTATCGTACAACGAATGAATGGTTCTTAAAACCAACGGTGTGTTAGCTTTGTAATGTGTGATGTTTGGTATGAATGAAAAAGTGTTGTTGGTTTTTACCCCCTCAACACTACCCAAGTTTTGAAACTTTTTGAACTTTAACCCAAACAAACCATAGAAATTTCCCTCTTATCACATGATCTACCTCAAATATTAAGATGGCCCCACCAACCCGCAGCACCAACCAAGATGCAATGATGCAGATGCTGCAGATGATGATGGCAGACAGAGAAGCCGAGAGAGCTGAGCGACAAGCCAATATTGCCGCAATGTAGCAGATAGCTCAGAACAATCAAGGCCATGTAAACCATGATCACCCTGGATTCAAACTGAAAAATTTCCAGAACACTAACCCACCTATGTTCAGCAAGACTGGAGAACCCCTAGATGCAGATGACTGGCTCCAGACCATGGAGAACAACTTGGAAGTAGCGGGAGTAGAAGCCGCAGAAAAAGTACTGTTCGCCACCCACTACCTGTCGGGACACCGCGAGCACTGGTGGACAAGTGCCCGTGCAATGAATGCGGGACAAATGATGACTTGGGAAGATTTCAAACTCAAGTTCAGCAAGTACCATGTGCCCCAAGGATTAATCAAGAAGATGAGAGACGAGTTCCGGGAACTCAAGCAAGGCAGAATGTCCGTGGTGGAATACCGCGACAGATTCCTCACTCTGTCAAGGTACGCCCCGGATGAGACCGACACAAATGAGAAGAAGAAGGAGAGATTTCTGAATGGACTGCACGATGAGATGCAGACTGTGTTAGTGAACATTCCCTTTGCTGACCTAGAAGCCCTGGTGGACTCAGCCATCCAGATGGAAGGAAAACTGCACCAAGCCAATGAGAACCGCACGCGCCGTATGATGAACCAGAATGGACCCAGCCATACACAGAAGTACCGCAACAATTCAACGGGGGGATTTTCCCCAAGAAACAATAAGCCACCTGCTCAGACATACCGCCCAAACTACCCCACCAACAATGGAAGCCACCCGAAGCCCGGAGGCCACAACAACAACAACAACAACAACGGCAACAACAACAACAACAACAACAACAACAACAACAACAACAACAACAACAACAACAACAACAACAACAACAACAACAACAACAACAACAACAACAACAACAACAACAACAACAACAACAACAACCACAACAACAACAACCACCCCAATGGTAACAATAACAACCCCAATACTGCCCCGAGGACTGGAAGCAACGCTGTTCCTGTCACCCCCAAAGACAAGTCAACAATAACTTGTTACGAATGTGGAATTGTGGGTCACTACTCCAATGAGTGCCCCAAAAGGTTAGCCAAGACTGCCCCCAATACCGCTGCACCTGCCCAGCAACAGCGCGTGATGACCCACAAGTATAGGGGGTGTATCGTAGTACTTTCGATAAATAAGAGTGTCGAACCCAACGAGGAGCAGAAGGTGTTGACAAGCAGTTTCGATGAAGGATTCACTGTAAATGCTCACAGACAAGTGTTCAGGGGGTTTTGATATAGAAGATGAATAAAGTACAAGTAAGTAAAATGCGAGAGTAATAATTGCAGCGAGTGGCCCAATCCTTTTTAGCACAAAGGACAAGCCGGTTTGTTTACTTATAATGACCAAACGTTCTTGAGGACACACGGGAATTTAGTCTAGTGCTTTCGCTTCATATAGGCTGATTAATCTTCATTGTTTTGATAAGTGTTGTGTGGGTGAACTCTATGCTAATGCACCGCCCTTCCTAGGACTAATACATACTTGTGATTATACCCCTTGCAAGCATCGCAAATACAAGAAAGTAATTAAGATAAATCTAACCACAGCCTTAAACTCTAAGATCCTGCTATCCCTCCTGCATCGATATACCAACGGGGGTTCAGGTTGCTGTCACTCCGGCAACCCCACAATTAGCAAACGAATACAAGATGTAGAGATGAAGCATCAACATCAATAGGTATCTTAGATGTTAAATCATCCATAGTGGTGCTAAGGGCTTTGTCAATTTTAGGCCTATAATAGTTTTTTGGCTTAGGCACTTTAGAGACATACATGAATTTTTGCTCCTTACACACATAAGCTTTCTCCTTAAACTTAAGAGAAGAAAAAGTTGAACCCAAGGTTCCCATAGCTTCTTCAAGTTCACTAATCCTATGGGTTCGATTATCATGAGTAGCACAAGTTTCTAAAACGAGCAATTCTCTCATTAATTCCACCTAGAGATTTATCAAGTTTATCGGTGCTATTAAGTAATATTCCCAATTTAGTCTCAATACTTGGAAGATCTTTCTCTATGACCTCCAACTTTTTCATGACATCTTCAAGAGAGACTTCAATTTTAGTTTCATTAACAGGTGGTATTCCAACTAGACTCTCAATGATGCAACTAGCTTCTAAAGCAGGAGTGCCTAGGAAATTACCTCCGCAAGAGTATCAAGAACATACCTATTCCAGCTAGATATACCAACATAAAAGTTCCTAAGTAGTATAATAGTGGAGTGTTTCTTAATGCACCTATGATGAGCATCGCTAATTCTATACCAAGCATCTTTAAAATTTTCTCCCCCTTGTTGCTTAAAGGAATGAACTTCAACTTCCGGATTACTCATTTTTAGTGGTAGTAAATAAAGTAAACTAAGTAAAGTAAATGCAAGTAACTAATTTTTTGTGTTTTTGATATGGAGAACCAGACAGTAAATAAAGTAAAACTAACAACTAATTTTTTTGTGTTTTGTTTAAGTGCAGCAAACAAAGTAGTAAATAAAGTAAAACAAAACAAGACAAAAACAAAGTAAAGAGATTGGAAGTGGAGACTCCCCTTGCAGCGTGTCTTGATCTCCCCGGCAACGGCGCCAGAAAAAGTGCTTGATTGCGCGTGAAACACACGTCCGTTGGGAACCCCAAGAGGAAGGTGTGATGCGTACGATAGCAAGTTTTCCCTCGAGAAAGAAACCAAGGTTTATCGAACCGGTAGGAGCCAAGAAGCACGTTGAAGGTTGATGGCGGCGGAGTGTAGTGCGGCGCAACACCGGGGATTCGGCGCCAACGTGGAACCTGCACAACACAATCACGGAACTTTGCCCCAACGTAACGGTGAGGTTGTCAATCTCACCGAGCTTGCTTGTAAACAAAGGATTAGATGTATAGTGTGGATGATGATGATTGTTTGCGAAGAACAATAAAGAACAATTGCGATGAGATTGTATTTCAGATGTAAAGAATAGGACCGGGGTCCACAGATCACTAGTGGTGTCTCTCCCATAAGATAAACAGATTTTGGGTGAACAAATTACAGTTGGGCAATTGACAAATAAATAAGGCATAACAATGCACATACATATATCATGATGAGTACTATGAGATTCAATCAGGGCTTTACGACAAAGTACATAGACCGCTATCCAACATGCATCTATGCCTAAAAAGTCCACTTTCAGGTTATCATCAGAACCCCTTCGGGTATTAAGTTGTAAACAACGAGACAATTGCATTAAGTATGGTGCGTAATGTAATCAACACAAATATCTTTAGACAAAGCATCGATGTTTTATCCCTAGTGGCAACAAGCATATCCACAACCTTAGAACTTTCTATCATCGTCCCAGATTTAATGGAGGCATGAACCCACTATCGAGCATAAATACTCCCTCTTGGAGTCACAAGTATCAACTTGGCCGGAGCCTCTACTAGCAACGGAGAGCATGCAAGAACATAAATAACATATATGATAGATTGATAATCAACTTGACATAGTATTCAATATTCATCGGATCCCAACAAACACAACATGTAGCATTACAAATATATGATCTTGATCATGATAGGCAGCTCACAAGATCTAACATGATAGCACAATGAGGAGAAGACGACCATCTAGCTCTCGCTATGGACCCATAGTCCGGGGGTGAACTACTCACACATCGATCCGGAGAGCGATCATGGCGATGAAGAGCCCTCCGGGAGATGATTCCCCTCTCAGGCGGGAGTGCGGAGGCGATCTCCCGAATCCCCCGAGATGGGATTGGCGGCGGCGGCGTCTGCGGAAGGTTTTCCGTATCGTGGCTCTCGGTGCGGGGGTTTCGCGACGAAGACTTTAAGTAGGCGGAAGGGCGGGTCGGGGGCGTCACGAGGGACCCACACAACGGGGCCGCGCGGCCGGGGCCCGAGCCGCGCCGCCCGGCGTGTCGTCGCCTCGTGGCCCCACTTCTTTTCCTCTTCGGACTTACGGAAGCTTCGTGGAAAAATAGGACCACAGGCGTTGATTTCGTCCAATTTCGAGAATATTTCCTTTGTAGGATTTACGAAACCAAAACAGCGAGAAAACGACAAGCGGCTCTTCGGCATCTCGTCAATAGGGTAGTGCCGAAAAATGCATAATAATGACGTATAATGTGTATAAAACATGTGAGTATCATCATAAAAGTAGCATGGAACATAAGAAATTATAGATACGTTTGGGACGTATCAACCATCTCATCGTTGATGTGGACCAGTTCTTGGGGATGGAAAGAAAGAGAGGTGATTGGGGAACCAAATAGCACCGTTTCCCTGCCCATCAATGAATGTGGATAATCAGCGATCTTGGAATTGGAAAGGCAAGAGCAAGATTTGAGGCGACGATGCTGTCCTGATTGGAAAATTTGGAGAGGGTGCGGGCGAACGCGAGTCAACCATGCGACTCAGGTCCAGAGGAGAAGAGAACGATGCGTCGTGCTCATCCTTGATGTTTTCTCGGGAAGTAACGATGCCGATGGTTGCCTAGTGTGCTGGACTAGTACCTGGGCCGGGGCCCCTGCCTCCCAAGGGCCCAGGGCGGTCGCCCCATTGCCCCGCCTTATGGGCCGGCCCTGTAGGCGTGCAAACCACATGCTTTCGCTAAACGTTCCGCGGGGTATAATACAGAATATAAACACCCGAAGGCAACAATAAGTAAAGCATGGCATACATGGCATAGGCAAATAAAACCAAGGTTGTGGCCCCCTTTTCAACTGACTTGAGAAAAGGTAAAGGGTGAGGGGGGTCCCAATAAACGTCCCCACGTACGGGTAGAGCGCTCAATCTCTGAACAGATAACAAGAACTCGGGTCCTAGGGGACATTAGCGAGTCAAAGTTCCGATGCTTTCGCAAAGGGGCTCACAGATGCCGCTGCTTACAATTTTAGTTGTTAATAATTAAGTAAAGCATGTGTATATCCAACAACCGATATAGCATGTGATAACCTCCCAACAACCCAACATAACAGATCGAGATAAACAACAGAGCCTAAACACGCCTACGACTCGCAAGGCTCAAACATCAAGCAACGGTTATGGGTAAGAAATGACACATATAGGATTATTATGGTAAAAAGTGGAATAGGACACGTGACTCGATAAAGAATCGCAACATAAGGATAGCAGTGAGAGGGAGAGAAAAATATAAAATAGGTGAAGGAGGTGGGCTCGCCTGTGAAAAGCTGCAGAAGAACTTGTCGTATCTCACAACACCACTTCGTGATCCTATCCGTGAAGAAGCAAAACACTATAACAAACAACGGATGCACCATTTACTACTACGAAATAAGAATCGGCATGATCAAGATGATATGCATGACATGGCAAACATGATGCAATGCACTTATCCAATTTAATCGGAGTCGGAACCCCGGACAAGCAAATTAGGTTGGAGTTGCATTTTCTACCGTCAAAGTTAATGGTTGATTAGCATGGCAATAGCATGGCAAGGGTGAGATACTTCAAGTTTAAATGGAACCGGGACAACAAATATATAATATCCCACATATTCCATATGTTCCATATTAGGTGATAATGCAAACTATCACGAATTTATATGATGCAAGAGGCAACAGCAAGCATTGATGGCATAATCAGGTTCAGCACATTTTTCTGATCAAAATTCATATATAAACCATTTTAATTTGATTTACCATTCAAAAGTTATTAACATATTAGGTTTTTTGTTAATTAAAATAGAAATACAGATTTGTTTAAATAAGAAAAGGGTTCAGTTTTAATTTCGAAACAGGGGGCAGGACCCCGGGTTGGTTTGAATTAGTTACAGGGGGTTTTGCAAAAAGGAACACAGGGAGGGACGCCGGGTTCAGGAATCAAAAGATGCAGGGGCCAAAACGGAAAAGATCCAGATCTGGATCTGGAGATGTTTTTCTCACCGGGGTGTTTCTAGCCGCAGAGAATGACGCGTGGGACCCGGTGGTTGATGTGGACGCCGCGTGGCGGACGACGTGGAGACCATCTGTTGCTGCTGCCCGTCTGTTTCTGACGGAATTGAAGAGAAGGAGGAGGCCATCAGCGGGCGCGCGACGGGGTGATATCGACGCCGGCGACCAAATACTGGCGACAGTTCAAGGGAAAAGAGGGGGCGGTGGAGAGGGGCTCACCGTGGAGCTCGATAGCGAAGCAGGAGGGCTTGGGGGCCCTCGGGTCGACGAGGAGGAGAAAGGGGCGGCGATGCCCGAGGCGAAGATGCTCTAGGTCGGGGTCGGCCTTCTCAACAGAGGGTTCTCTGGGACGCGTGTGGGGCAAGGAGGATGCGTCGCATCGCCACGAATCAGATGGAGGCGGCGCAGGTTGAAGGGGCGCCGGGAACCTTGCCGGCGACGAGCATCTGCGAGCGGACGGAGGTGGTGGTCACCACGGGAAGAGAAGAAAACGGAAGCGAAGGAGGGGGGAAAAGATGTCCAGGAGGACCGCAGGGTTACCAGGAGGTCAACGGTGAACTCCGTTTAGTCGGAGGTGGACTACCGGCGCCGGAGACGACGAAGAAATGCGGCGGCCATGGCGGATGTCGATGAAGATGGCGACGCGATGAGGGCCTCCCGGGGCGATTCCTTGCGCCAGGAGATGCGCGGCGACGAGGCGCATCGATCGGTGGTGGCGGCGCGGCTCGGGGTGGCCGGTGAACTGGTGGTGGTGGCATACAGGATGGGGTTTCTCCCCTAGTTCCTTTGCGTGGAGGAGAGGAAAAGGGGAAAGAGAGGGAGCATGTGAGGATGGCTTGGGCGAGGGGAAGAAAATCAGGGAGTGGTCCAGGCCAGAGATAAGGAAGAGGGAGAGGGGAGCCTCACGCGGAGAAGGGGAGATGGATACAGACATGGTGGTTGAGGACCACAGCTCACGCTCTCTCCGTGCCAGAAGACGACGAGGAAGGGAGAGCCTCCTATCGAGCGAAGGGGTACGCGGGCTCGGGCCAAGGAGAGAAGAGAGGGAGAGGTTGGGCCGCCGGGGAGGGAAAAAAAGGGCCAGGAAGGAAGCTGGGCCTGGTTAGAGGTTAGGTTAGGGTTTTGAGTTTTATTTTGAAAACCTTTTTCTCTTTAATTTTAAAACTGGTTCATAAATCCTTTTCAAATAAAACCCAAACAGCAGAGTTTAATTGGAATTTAAAACATTTGAAATAATTTATATATTTTTATAGTTTTGGTTTTAGAGTTTTGTTAAAAGAAAAAGAAAGAGGTGGTTTATTAAATAAACCATATGAGAGAGAAAACAAAATATTTTAGGGTTTATAAAATAGTTTTTTTTATTTTGTGAAACCATGGATGATATGATGCATATGCCATGATGATGCATAGAAGAAAAGAACAAACAAAACTAATTAGGGGTATTACCCGGGGTCGTTACACTTTCCCTAATCAACCAGCTGATGCGCTCTACAAACTATCAATGTATGTATGGAGGCTAGTGGCTAGGAGATAGGACCGAACGATGATCGAGCTGACCATTCACAAGATCAGGGCGATGTATTCTTCTATCAAGGATCCTACCTATAAGACCCCAGGGCCTGTGCGTCAGCTTTGTGTATGTCTACGTTGGGGCGTAGATATGTTGTTATGGTGTTCTTTATGCTTTGTGTCTCTGACTCATGTGTTTATTTGTTGTTCGAGGTGTTCGTGTTTCGTATGTGGTCTCGTATGGTTGTATCCAGTGTTGTTGGTACTTTGTTTGGATGATGCCGGTGTGGCTTTATTAATTTAAAGTCGGGCCCTTCTCGAGCCTATTGTCTTAACAACACAAAAAGGGAAGCAATTCTAATCTCTATTGGATGCAATTAACTTTAATATAGCTTGGATTGGTTATTCACATGTCAAAGTAGATGACTTGCTAATTCTTCTTAAAATTTATACAATGTGGACCAAATGAGAACGGAGAGAGTATGTGCCGTCTCTAGCATTTTTGCTAGAGATGCCCTACCGCAAAATACAGAAGCGCTAAGCTACAAAGTAGGTTTGTGGCGTTAAAAATGCCACAACAAAATAGTTCTCGCATACATTTATCGTAGAACAGTTTTGCGGTATAGGTATACAGGATATATTCTACCTAACACTTTGTCTACGAGAAACAAGATTTTTTAAACATATAACAAGGTTTCAGCCACGCGCATTGATACGTTGCAAACGTATCTATAATTTTTGATGTTTCATGCTTGTTTTACACCAATTTATATATGTTTTGTTTACATTTTGTTGCATTTTTATACATTTTTCGGGACTAACCTATTGACAAGATGTCACTGTGCCAATTCCTGTTTTCTGTTGTTTTGTATTTCAAAAAAATTATACAGAAAATATTCTCGAAATTGGACTAAACAAAAGCCGAAGTTCCTATTTTACTGTAACGAAGACGGAGTCCAGAGGAGAGACGAAGGGGCGTCACGAGGCGGCCACACCACCCAGGCACCCACCGACCTCGCCCTTTCGCCTATTTATTCACGTTCTCGGAAAAAACCTAAACACCCGAGCCTCCATCCACGAAAAATTCCGTCACGGACGCCATCGCCGACCCTAGCTCGGAAGGGTTCTGAAGCTCTTCCTGGCACCCTGCCGGAGAGGGAGATCATCACCAGAGGCCTCTACATCGCCATGCCCGCTTCCGAAGTGATGCCTGGGTAGTTCATCTCTGGACTACGGGTCCATAGCACTAGCTAGATGGTTGCCTTCTCCAATTTATGATTCATGTTTAGATATTATGAGTTGTCTATCATGATCAAGATCATTTTTATGTAATACTACATGTTGTGCTTGCTGGGATCCGATGAATATTGAATACTATGTTGAGATCGATTATATACTTGTCATATGTTATTTGTGATCTTGCATGCTCTCTGTTGCTAGTAGATGATTTGTCCAAGTATATGCTTGTAACTCCAAGAAGAGAGTATTTATGCTCGATAGTGGGTTCATGCCTCTAGTAATCTGGAAGAGTGACAATAACTTCTGAAATTGTAATATGATATTGGTACTAGGGAGAAAACAACAATGCTTTATCTAAGGGTAATTCTATAGTTTACTTTACACACATTTCTTAATATGATAATATGTTGCTTGCAACTTAATACTGGAAGGGGTTCAGATGATAACTGGAAGGTGGATTATTAGTCACAGATGCAGTTGGATTATGGTCTATGTATTATCTTGTAATGCCCAAACGAATCTCATAGTAATTATCTTGTCATGTATGGTCTTTATTCTGTCAATTGCCCAACTGTAATTTGTTCACCCAACATGTTATTTATATTTATGGAGAGACACCTCTAGTGTGGACCCCGGTACTTTCTTTTACACTGATAAAATCATCATGTTATGTTTACTTACTGCAAACACTGTTCTCTTTAATTTCACTGCAAACAAACATCTCTTTCCACACTATACGGTAAATCCTTTGTTTTCAGTAAAATCGGTGAGATTGACAATCTCACTGTAAGTTGGGGCAAAGTTGTGTGCAGGTTCCACGTTGTTGCTGACGCCGGTAGTGCGTCCTGCCATAAGTCAGCTAGCAACACATTCAAAAGTCACACATTTCTCCCACTGGTCGATTAAACCTTGGTTTTCTTATTGAGGGAAAAATGCTACTGTGTTTATCATACCTTTCTCTTAGAGTTCCCCAACGGTGTGCAATCTACGTTCATCACGCATCAATGATATTGAAAAATTAAGCATAGATGATTCAAATTAACAACAATATTTGATTTGATTCAACAGTATAGTCTAGACGCGATAGCAATCAATGCACGCAAGTTTGGATGAAAAAGACCCAGATCAAGCAATATTGCCACCGCTACCATCACCACCACTGCTAGCCGAAGCACTCCCGCCCTTACCGCCTCAACCAGCACCAACACTAGCCACAACAGTTCTTGCCCTTCTTCCTTCCGAGATATCGACTCTTCCTATCTTCCGCCACTCTCCGGTTAGAGGATCCATTGTGTTTGGATCCATCATCATCACCTAGTTCTCCTCCTTCGTCTCTTTGAGATGTATCTTTCTATATTCAAAGTCTGCCATCTTCACCTCCAACTTGTCCTTCCTCCTTCTATGCGGCCTCCCCTTGTTTCGTCCTCCTCTCGGTGGGACATCATCTGAAGTAATGGTAGCTACTTTTCTTGGAGGATGAGCCTCTTGTCCCTCAACTAAACTTCTCACTTGTTTCTAGCAGCTTCCAATGAGGAAAAATGGTTTGCATTTACTTCCGGGAATTTGCTTGTACCTCTCTTATGCTATGTGATCCTTCATTGATCATACAATAGAAAAGAAAGAAAAAAATGAAAACAATAGCACAAAAGTGTTTGAACTCACATAATCGTCAATTGTGCATCCACTTCGAGGTGCATTTGTCACTTGCTCCGAACATCATCTCCAACGGGAGCAACATTGCTTGATCACCTCATACAGGCCTTGGAAAGATCTCAATATGCGGTTTGATGGTTCTTTGCTCTTTGGCATGGCCCGATGAAATTTGTCCTGAATACTTTGACAATACTTCTAAAGTTCTAATCTCATGTAAATGGATGTTCGCGCTAAAATCCAAATAGAAAAATACAACTACTTACTAAAGGTTCAATCGTTATCGATCGTGGACATTTTGGATGTTCCATTTGCCCAAATTTCTAGCCCAAATTAGAGCATGGTTATAGTTCAAATTTGAATTAGTTTTTGAAAAAATCACACGAAACTCATTTAAGTGGGGATAAGTAGCAACAACGCGAGATAAATGGTCATATACGGAAAATGGACACCCCACGTGATCTACTTTGTGCGAAAATAACAATGGCTTGTTTTTGCATCTTATTTATGTCAGTTGCTTCACACAGACACACAAAAATCCAATTTTGGCGCTAGAAAATTGGAAAATCAATTTTCATAGAACAATGTTGAAAATTCTAGCTGAAAATGTTGTTTGACATGCCAAGACACACCTCGGTGCAATTTTTGGATGCATTATCATGAAGGGATCCGCGGATGTAGATAATCTTATTGGCACTCTCCACGCGCTCAAATTGTTCGACGGAACAACTACAACGCGTCAACCCTGCTACATAATTAATGGATCTAGTGTCTACAACTACTTCTGCTGGGAGAAGGGTTTGAAAGAGGTTTCTACACCTATTTATGATCCGTAAATTATGGTTCATTGATGAATATATTGACAATACGGCCGAATGAGGGACCCCTGGAAGGACATGTGGCATGTCATCGATGTTCCGTGTTTTCCGCTCTGAATCCCCAGGATATTCCCAACCGGTACGTACGGGACTCGGAGGAGGAGGAGGCGAAAGAAGGCGGTCAAGAAAACCCATCTAGGATTCCGTTCACTCGCCGGAGACGCCGCTGGTCCACTCCGCATACGGTGGCCTTGGGGGCTTGGAGGTGTGGCGGACCACAGCCTCTCGCCGGCGGAGGGTTTTCGTTCTTTGTTATGTTGTTTTTAGTGTCTTCTTGAGGATGATGAGGCGGCAGCTACATCCTAAAGTCAGAATAAGGTCTTTCCCGCTCTATCCTCGCTCCGGTGGTGCGTCTTGCATCGGCGGAGGGCGCGAGGAGTCGTGTGTCCAGCGGATCTCATAGGATCCTATCAGTTTTCGTGTTAGTTGGTGTGGTTTTAGGTCAGTCTCTTTCGATCTACGGTTGTCATGTTTGGCGACGGTTGTTGCTCTGATGCACTGGTTTTTGGGGTCTTAGCACGACGACTTCCCGTTTTATCTACTATAACAAGCTCTACTACAACAAGCTTTGTCTGACTCCAGTGATGGAGGGGCGAGGACGGCAGCGCGTCTTCGGCTCGCGTCAGTGTCTCTAGTCGTCGCTAGGTGGTCCGAACACCTGTTTGTAATTTTTATTACTTTTGAGTCTGTGTGTACCACTATTAATGATTACTAGATGATACCCCGCGCGTTTGCAGCGGAAACTCATAGCATCAAATGTCATGTAGCCTACAAAATATTGCATGCTTGGAGTGGAGTTTGCCCTGTGAACATATGGTTCCGTAATATTTTATAATCACAAAAGTCCATATTTTATGTTTTTATACACAAATCAAAGTTCAGCCATGAATGAACCAAACAGAAATAAACCATAGTCTATTCTTTATATTTATACACAAATCAAAGTTGAAAATGGCATTCATGGCTTTCCCACGCTCTTGTATCCGGGGCTCACACATTGTGTACCGCCCTCCTTATTCAGAGGGGAACTGGACATTGCAGCATACCACATATGTTGACCTTGTGGCATATATCAGTCTGATTCTCCTGAAAGAGGGGATAAAAGATTCCAATAGATGTTGAATGCAATCAATTAAGAAGCAAACATAATGAACTTAATTTCTTTATATTCAAAGCAACAAAAGATGTTTCAGTGACCTTTATTAACCAAGCAATGAAATTAAGCTGAGCACCAACAGGCTGGAAAAAATGTGAGGAGTACCCTAGATCACCTTTCTTGTACCACTGCATTTTATGCAAACACAATTAAAAACTAAGATGGGAAATGCTTTAAGATGTGAAGAACAGATATGAGATACCGAAATTAAAGATACTTTAAGGAAAACTGAAACCCACTTGCAAAGAGTGGTTTCCCTTTGTTTAAACGGTTATGCACCAAAATATCAAATTAGTAATATATCCAGAATCATGAAAATTAGCTAAACTAATAGTTGATGTCTAGGAGAAGTAGAAGGCATGGCTGCAATCTGGATATACTGCAGGTGCAAATGAGAGAGAGAAAATGCACTCCTACATATTAAAATGAGCATGTTGTAGTGAGACCATAATATTTCAATGGTACACATATTTGGATTAATCATGCAATCTATATAGAAGCAAAGAAAGACAGCAAAACTCTCACACAGGGACAGATGTTGTCTTTCCGCGGGACCTGCACAAAACTGGAAATCCGGCCGATTCTCTCCCAAGGATGGAATCCCGGCAAAAATAAAAGGCATGAATGAATCAAATTGCGTAGGACTGGACGAACCTGAAACATATTCCTTTACCTAAATTTGAAACAATCAGAGATAACTAATTCCAAAATATTTTGACCGGTTAGTCCCATGTCACTGGATTCATGATGTACGGTTTCCCTAAGTTCTGATTTGTGGAGAACTACTCTGCTTGCAGCCTTGCTGACGCCACAGGGCTCCATCGCCGGCCGGCCAGAGCTACCTGATGAACGCCCCTGCTCCTACTCCATGCGGTCCTTCAGCACCGCCAACCCCAGCTAGTATTGTTGTGGTCTGTGGCCAATATGGTTGAACATATGCATTTGACGTAAGGTAATCAATAAATTAGTATACATCATGGTTACGAAAATGGAAAGTGCATGCGCTGAGGCAATCAACGGAAATTAAAATTTAAGAGGAGATTAGAGGATGCGTACCAATTGAATAAGGTGTTGTGTATTGTCGATGATTACCAGCAATCAAAGGAAATGAACACCCAGCGGACGGACACAGACTGAGAAGGCAAGAAATCCCAAGAAATCCGTACGAAATCCCAAGAAATCCGGAGCGCTTGAGGTATCAGCAGGCAAAATCTTGCAGGTGTAGAACTTCGAGCGGAAATCCAGAGGTCCTGAGGTAGGAGCAGACAAAATCTGGAGCCGGGGATCAACCTGCCAGATTGGGAAGGTCAATTGAGGGATTTAGGGATTTAAAAAAAAGGAAGGAGGGAGTAGGATGGGGATTTTGGCAGGCACCAGCGAGGAGGCCACTTGGCGTGGTGGCGCCCTGAGCAGATTGCTACAATTGGTGTGGAGGCGGATGGCAGGATGGCTTGCTTTTTAATCTGGATAGAGCGGCGGCGACGGATGAACTCCATTGAGCAGTTTCTTCTCTTTGAATGCTCCAATTTATTAGGTTGAATGCTCGGATTTAGCAGCTGCAGAGGCTGAGGAATGAGGAACGCCGGGGAAGACGGACAGCGGAGGAAGACGAGCAGAGGATTTAGCGGCGGAAGGCGAACAGAGGAGAACGAAGGTGCAGCGTTAAAAAGCGGGCCAACCTAGCCCAGATCCAGAGCATCTCTCGTTCGAAAGTGGGCCAAGTGCGAAGAAACTGTTGGAAGTGGGCCAAGTCGGAAGAAGATGTTGAAGCCCAAGTCGGACGTGTGCGAGGACAACGTGCGGGAGTACAGGAATTAGGGTGACGTGGCTCCACGAGATTCCAGCAAAATCAGCTAGTGGGGGATTGCTATTTAGAGATAAAAGATTAATAGATCGGGGCAATTTTCGCGGAAAAAACTTAGATATGGCTTAAATAGTAGAAGATTATAGGAACAAAATCAAAGATATATATGGGGAATGTAGTAGAAAAGCACATGAACAAAATCATAACATACATATGGCGATAGTAATAGAATAGTACATGAATAAAAATGAACTACAAGATGAAGGCTTCATAACCGCCCGAGTCTAGGCTTCGTAGCTTGGGTGTGGTGCCCGTGTCACCAGAGACCACCATCAACCCCTATTCTTCTTCGTTGGAGTCGACGTTGAGGATGCCGGAGTCCATAGCCAACCGCAGGAAGGCTTTGTGGTGGGTGGCCCTGATGACGTCCGAGATGGTGTGGCCAGGGACTGACCAGGCCCGCCTCTGCTCGACGATGTTCTTCTCTAGTGGTGGGTTCTCGCTGGTGAAGCGGTTTATCGCCGCCTCTCGCTCCTCGCGAAATAGTATCGGCCAGTAGTCGCTATCGTCGTCGTACTTTGGTTCATGCCACAACATGTCCTTCTGCCTGCGGCGGAAGACCTCATGGCCCAAGTCCTAGCCAGTGAGCAGTGGCGGCACGGGCACTCCACTCAAGCTGATGACCCAGACCCTCAGAACCGTCGCATTCGGTGGTGCGAGGATGCCGCATTTGGCGCACACAGAGGCCTCGTGCTAGTTCAGCTAACACGTGTCCATGGCAACATTTGGAGAGAGAGACACAACAGTGGGGATAAATAGGCTTCTGGTGCCCATGATCGGGGAGCAAGGTGGGCTAGAGTGGCAATGATGATGGTTGTGGGGACCGGTTTGGTGTGGATGGTGGCCTTAAAAGGACGGGAAGGTGCGAAAGTCGAGCAACCCACATTGATGGCGGTGTAGGTTTTATGGTCTCACTGTCAAGAATTTCCTATTTTACCCATGTGTGCGTCTCCTGTCTCACTTGTAAACGTTGCCCGGTCCCAATGATATCCGTTTGTCATCGGAGTAATGGTGAGAGGGTCTTGATTGGACCGAAAAACTTTCGGGTGGGTATTCATGAGGCTGTGTTAGAGTGAGGAGGGAAAAAATGAAGAGTGTTTGGAGCGTTAGGCAAAAGTGAATAGCACAAACCTATGTGAGGCACGGAACCAGTTATCCCCAAAAATCAAACAATTTTTTCTATATTGATAAATTAGGCTTGAACACATTTGTGTACACAACGCAGTGGAGTTTTCTGAGCGTAATATTCTCTAGTCTACAGGTCACACAAGTTAAACCCACGACTTCATGGTTTTTTGCATTATTTTGCAACTGGTTAACAGAAATCCTCAAAACCAAAATCTTTGTTGCTACTCCCTCCGCTCGTTAATATAAACCATTTTAACAAGCTTTAGTGAACAAAGAAACTATTTAATCAGTGAGTGCATCATACTACACATTGGCTGAAGTATCCCACCATCATAATTTTCTCCTAGGCCCGAAGCCCCCCTCCATGGCGACGGTCGGAGAGAGAGACACAATGGCGGGGATAAATAGGCTTTTGGTGCCCGTGTCTGGGGAGAAAGGTGGGCTAGAAGTGGCAATGTCGATGGTTGTGGGGACTGGGTGGTGTGGATGGTGGCTTTAAAAGTACGGGCATGCGCCAAAGTCGAGTGACCCGCATTGATGGCGGTGTAGGTTTTACGATCCCACTGTTAGGAATTTTCTATTTTACCCATGTGCGCGAGGTTTTACGATCCCACTGTTAGGAATTTTCTATTTTACCCATGTGCGCGTCTCCTGGTCACGGTGACGGTCCCACTGTTAGGAATTTCCTATTTTAACCATGTGCGTGTCTCATGGTCCCACCTGTAAGCACCGCCCGGTCCCACTTGTTAGCCGTGTGGGTATTCATGAGGCTGTGCTAGAGGGAGGAGGGAAAAGGTGAAAAGTGGTTAAAGCGTTAGGCAAAAGTGAATAGCATAAGCCAATGTGGGGGCACGAAACCTGTTTTCCCAAAATTTTGAACAAATTTTGAAAACAAAATTTTCTAAATCGATAAATTAGGCTTGAGAACACTATAGGCCAACCCACAGGGCCGTGGTTTTTTACATTATTTTGTAACTAGTTAAGAGCAATCCTCAGAAACAAAATCTGCTTTACTACTACTTCCGTTCACTAATGTAAAACATTTTAACATGCTTCACTGAATAGAGAAAACATTAGATTTGAACCGGTGAGTGCCTGATGTTATCATACATGGGCCGAAGTTTCCCAGTGTTCTAATTTTTTCGTAGGCCCGAAGCTTCCCACTATCATATTTGGAACAATGCCCATCCAGGCCAGGTCGCCGATTTCCGTCGCATCGGTTTCTGTAATTTGAGTCCGGATTGCTTTTCGTTTTGTTTCCGGGTGGTACACGGCGTCACGTACATCCGGATCCCGGGGAACATCGCTTCGCTTCCCGACGGTTGGAACCGTAGGCGAAACGGAACAAAGGCAAAACCATATGGAAACTGACCAATCGAGTCCGACACCAGCGGCGACTCGGTTTCCACCTGGGCTCGATATAGCTGTTTGCTCCAGAGGAAGATCTCCTCACGCACACACCTAGGCGCCGCAGATCAACCCCAGGCGAGAGCCAGCATGATGATGACCATGTGCGCTTCCGACGTGCTGCCTCCTCTGCCCAGCTACCCGGCGTGCATGTCCGAGGTCGACTATCCGGTGTTCACTGACGACGAATACCAGGCGCTGATGCTCGCCGAGTTCGGCCCCCTGATGCCGTTGCTCTCCCGGGACGAAATCCAGGCGACAATACTCCCCGACGACGCCGCGATCCATGCGCCTCAGCTGTTGCCAGAAGACGAATCGAAGACGATGATTGCCGACCAGAACTCAATGGAGGTGTGCCCGCCAATCCAGCCGTGCCCGGACAACAGCAAGGAGGTTCGCAAGAAGAGGAAGAATCCGCCGCCGCCGCCGTCCGCAGAGGAGGACGCCGGCGACGAGCCGAGCCCACGGCCGTCCAAGCGGGCCAAGCTGCCGTCGCCAAGGAGGACGAACAAGATGATGGCGACCTGCCTCCTGAAGCGGAGCCACAGCGCGCCCGAGCCCTGGGAATCCGCCCTCTGGTGCCACTGCAACGAGCTCCCCCGTCCCTGCGCTCTGCACCAGAACGCGCCCGGATGGCGGTGGATGAAGGAACACGACCAGAAACCGCCCGTCGGAAGTGACGACGGCATCACCGTGCCAAAGAGTCGAATCGACGGCAAGAGGTTGGCCCTCAGGTACATGCGGTGGCGCTGCAGGGTGTGGATGCCCAGCCGCTTCTACGTCGAGCATGCCCAGCTGATCAAGATGGAGCTCTAGGAGGAGGACTTCCGGGTACTAGACTAGAGTCACTAGACTATGTTGCATCCGGACTCTCGAGTTCAGGGTCCATTTGTATTAGAAGAAGATGATGCGCATTGCTGCGCCATTGTTTCTTGCTGTCAACAATTTGTATTAAACTCTGAAAACAGTACGGAGTATGACTTTTTCTTTTTGCGGGTGAAAACAGTATGAGTTGGCCTTACGAGTATATCATGCTCATGAATTTAGCTATTCAGTACATCGCTGTTCTAGTCTGCTAAGTGCCAACAATGTAAGTGTAAGCTCCGCCATGTGTCGTGAACACAGTGATCATTCCAAAGTAAGGAGCAAACCATAGGCAAATACACTACAGGGCATTTCAGATGTAGGAGGATATAATGCCGTTTCTACGGCGTAGGTGTAGATGCCCAGCATGGTGTGGATGCCCAGCTGATCATGATGGAGTTGTAGGAGGAATGCTGGTACTAGACTAGACTATGTTGCATGCACACTCTCGAGTTGAGAGTCCATTTGTATTAGAACTTTAGAAGAGATGCTACGCATTGCTGCGCAATTTGTTTCTTCTTCCTGTTGTTGTTGTCCACAATTTATTTTAAACTCTGAAAATAGTATGAGTTGGCCTTACCAACATAGCATGTTTGTGATCAAGATATTCAGTAGTCAGTACATTGCTATTCTAGCCTGCCAAGTGCCAACGATATACTAAGAAAGTATAAGAATCGGAGCAGTCTGCTAACTCAAGGGCTTCGGCTGCATGGTGGGTGTTATCATCTGTTGTCTTCGTGCTTCCTCCTAAATGGGGGGCATATCTGGTGCAAATGACATAAGTTCTGCAAATCTGAAAATTTCCGCCGGTAGCCCTTAGATCATGTACCAACGGCAATTATGTAGTCTTCCATCTACCAGCATTTACTCAAAGCATGTTTTCCAGAAAACCCCCAACAATACTAGCACATGTCAGGATCCGAGCGAGGAGTAGGGGTTCGTCAAACGGAAGGAAGAAGATAGGCGCTCCGGCGGCGCTGCCATGAGGAAGAAGAGGGGCAAGGGGTACGCAAAGTTTAGGGTTTATTCATAGTGTGCCTCCCATCCACCCACTCCTGCCCTTTATAACTTAGAGCAGGACCACACTTAGAGTTAAGTTTAGATTATTACAACGCTAAACGCGATTAGCGCGGGAAAACCAGGTTCAAAACGATTACAGTCAGACGCCACCTGTTAACTGAAGAAGTGTCTGTTTCACGACGGGCTTCAGCAGGACGATGCCGACATTGCCCCCCCCCTTGAGACAAGTCCTCGTGGCTTGAACGCCGGAATGTCTTCATGATGAAGTCAGCGTCCTCCCATGTTGCTTCATCTTCCGTCATGCCTTCCCACTTGATCAACCACCGGGGAACCGCAACATCATAGTCGCCCTCGCGCCGTGGAACCTGTCGACGTTGCAGGACAGATACAGGTGCAAACTTGATCATACCTGAGCATGTGACCAATGGCAGATTGGTGGAAGGAATTGCTTTAGGACCAATATGCTTTTTGAGATGGCTGACATGGAAGACATCATGAAGCCGAGTGCCCTCTGGTAGCTGTAGCTTGTAAGCGCGTTTGCCCACTGTCTGAATCACTTTGAACGGCCCATACCACTTAGAAGCCAGCTTTAGTGGGTTTCCTTGGCCGAGAGCCGTTTCTCTTTGGGGAATCATCTTGAGATAGACCATGTCACCCACTTGGAATGATCTCGGGAGTTCTTTTTGATCAGCATACTCCCTCATTGCTGATCGTGCTTTGGCCAGATTGTGCCGCAGGGTGAGTATCATTTTTCTCTTTCCCGTAGAGTTTCCTGAGCTTCGGTGACAATGTAGCCGGTAGCTCAGTAAGGAGGAGGAGCATACTCATATAGTGCCTCAAATGGGGACATTTTAATGGCAGTATGGTAACTCGCAATTGTACCGAATTCAGCGAGCAGGTAGATATTCAATCCATTTCTTTGGTTATTGGAAGGCCATGCACCTCGGATATTGCTCCATGCACTCGGTTTACCCTCTCGGCTTGGCCATCGGACTCTGGGTGATAAGCTGATGAGAAATGCAGGGATATCTTCAAGGCAGAAAAAATTTCCTTCCATAGCTTACTGAGGAAAACACTGTCTCTGTCTGTGGTAATCACTGTTGGAGGTCCATGCAATTTGATGATATTGTTGATGAACAGATTTGCCACAGTTTGGACAGTGTATGGGTGAGACAGAGGTAAGAAGTGAGCATATTTGGTGAGTCTATCAACCACAACTAAGATCACATCCTTTCCCTTAGACAAAGGTAATCCCTCCACAAAATCCATACTCACTTCAGACCATTTCTGCTTAGGAATATCCAAAGGGTCCAAGAGTCCTGGATATTGTAGTTTTTCAGTTTTGGATATTTGGCAAACTGGACAAGCAGCAATTTGATCAGCCACATACTGTTTCATCTTGGGCCAGTAGAAAATGTGCTTGAGCTTATGGTATGTGACTCTGGTGCCAGAGTGCCCTCCAAAGACTGAGGAGTGGAATGTATCAAATATTTTCTGTTTGAGATCAGTAGCAGCTCCAATATACAATCTTCCCTTATATCTGAGAATCCCAGACTGAACTGAGAAATGGGCATGGGAATTGTGATTGACAGTTATCTCCTGTAGTAGCTTGGTACTAGTGTCATCACCCAGGTAAGAATTGGTAATATCCTTGGTCCATGATGGAACAGCTACGACCAAGTGCTCGACAGCTTGCTCGTTCTTCCTCTATGTCTATAGGTTGATATTTCCTTGATAATGCATCAGCAGCCGAGTTGTCAGTGCCCTTCTTATATTGTATAGAGTAATCAAACTCCAGGAGTTTCAGCATGAGCTTGTGGTGGATTCCTTCCAATAATCTTTGGCTTGCCAAGTACTTAAGGCTGCACTGATCAGTCTTGATTACCAATTTGTTGCCCAGGAAATAGTGCCTCCATTTCTTCAGTGCTTCCAGGATAGCTAGTGCTTCTTTTTCATATACTGATAGAGCTGCATTTTTGGGGCCCAAAGCACGGCTGAAATAAGCCAATGGTCTGGCTTCTTGCATCAGTACAGCTCCCAAACCAGTGTCACAAGCATCAGTTTCCAGGACAAAAGGAATGGTGAAATCTGGTAAGGCCAACAGTGGGGGGTTAGACATGACTTGCTTGAGTCTTTCAAATGCAGCCTGTTGGTCCACTCCCCAAGAAAAAGAATTTTTCTTGAGTGCTTGATGCAAGGGCTGGCAGATCAATGCATAGTGAGGGATAAATCGCCTGTAGTAACCAGCTAAACCCAGAAATCCTCTCAACTGCTTGATTGTTTGTGGGGTTTTCCAATTAACAATATCCTGTATTTTGGAGGGATCAGTGGCAACTCCCTGACCAGAAATGATGTGCCCCAGGTATTCCACTTGAGGTTGCTCAAAATTGCATTTAGCTAGCTTGGCCTTGAGGCTGTTTTCCCTAAACACTTGGAGTACAATCTTGAGATGCTGTATATGATCCTCCTTGTTCTTGCTATAGACCAGCACATCATCAAAGAAAACCAGAACAAATTTTCTGATATAAGGAGAGAAAATAGTGTTCATCAGCTGCTGGAATGTGGCAGGTGCATTGCATAACCCAAATGGCATGACAAGATACTCATAATGTCCCAAATGAGTGGAGAAGGCAGTTTTCTCTATGTCAGGTTCATGCATTCTGATTTGGTGATAACCAGACCTGAGGTCAAACTTAGAAAAGAATTGTGATCCATGTAGTTCATCCAATAAATCTTCAATCACAGGGATAGGGAACTTGTTCTTGATTGTTTGCTCATTGAGTCCCCTAAAATCAGTACAAAGCCTCCAAGATTTATCCTTTTTCTTGACCAAGAGAATTGGAGAAGAATAGGGGCTGGTACTTAGTCTGATTTCTTTATTTTTCAACATTTCTTGAATAATTTGCTCCACAGCAGTTTTCTGGCTGTGAGACATTCTGTAGGGCCTGATATTTGGTGGCTGCTTCCCTGGCAGTAAAGGAATGTGGTGATCTTGCTCCCTAGGAGGGGGTAGCCCTTTTGGTGCCTCAAATATATCACTGAATTGCAGTAAGAGCTCCTTGACAGCATCAGATACAGGAGTTGCAGATGTGGTGTTCTGTTGATCTTCCTCCATTTGAGTATAGCACAATAAGTAACCAGTTGCTCCTTGTGCCAACAGCTTACAGCATTGCTCAGATGATATGAGCAGCTTGTCAGTAGGGAGGAGGTGATCATGAAATGTTAATATCTTCTCCTGAACACCAATAGTGAGTTTCCTTTCCACAAAGTCAAAAGTGACTGGGTTGTGTTGCTTAAACCAATTTACTCCCAGTATGACATCAGCTCCTTGCAGCTCTAGGATTCTGAAATTTGTTACAAACTTAGTTCCTTGGACAGTAAAAGGGCAATTGTAGGCTATAAACCCAGAGGATAGTATTCCACCACCTGCCACTTTAACTGTCCTTTCTTCAGTTGCTGTCAGTGGGATTTTGTGCTTCTGTGCAAAGGTCAAGTCCATGAATGTACTTGTGCTGCCAGTATCTGCTAGTGCCACTGCCTGTGCCTTACTGAATTTGAGGAGAAGTGAGATTGTAGAGTCACTTGGACTGCCACTATAAGCTGCTGCAGATATGCACATTGCTACTTCATCAGGAACTTGTGCTTGTGGTGGTATGTCTGGCTGTGGGATTGGAGCTTGTTCAGGCAATACCAAAACTTGTTGTATTGCTGGTGGAGGAGGATCTATCAATAGAGGGCCTGTATTTTCTTCATCATCATCATATCCCTGCAACTCAATCATATTCAGGGTCCTTTGCATTTGAGGACATCTGTGACCCAGGAAAAAAATTTCATTGCAGTACCAACACATCCTAGGGCCCCTGTTGTTGTTTGGCACCCTGTTTCTGTTGTCTCGAGGAATGGCTGGTCTCTGGTTTTGTTGTTGAGGAAAAGGTCTAGGAATGACTGCAGCTGGGGCTTGCTTCTTGACATTCAGGAGGTAAGATTGCTCATACTTTCTTGCATACCAATAAGCGGAGAGTAGAGTTTCAGGTTTTTGACATTGCACTAGATGTTTGATACTGTCTTTAAGTCCACTAGTGAATCGATCCACAAAGAAATCTTGTGGCAAGTAGCTGCGCTCTCTTTTCATCTGAGTCATCCACAGCTCATATTGATGGTTGTTCTGGGTGGCGGTGGGGTTTGGTGGTGGCGTGGGGTTTTGGGTGGTAGGCATAGGCTGGTAGTAATGGGGCTGGGTGGTGGGGTTTGTGCGTTGAGTTTGGATCTGCCGCGAGGACGCTGCCATGGTGGTGGACACGATGGACTCGCTCTCCGTGCTCACGGCTTTTTGTCGAGCATCCTGCGTGCTTGGTGGTAGCGGCAGTTGGGCCGGCGTTAGGCGTCCGAGGGTGGGTGGAAAAGGAGGTGGATTTTGTGTAGGTGGTGTGTCCTGTGGTGTAGGAACCTCCGGGATAGGTGAAAGGTTCGAGCTTGGACGTGGAGGAGGAGTCACAAAGGTAGTAACTTGGCCAGTATCGAGTTGGGAAGTACCTTCAGGCGTAGTAAGCTTGTCGATGCTTGTTTGCATCCGCTCCATCAGCGCCACCATGCTACCCATCTGGTTCATGAGCATGTTGATGGAAGCCGTGGATTCTGCCTGGTAGTTGCGGAGGCGCCGTCCCACAGATCGCGCGTCCCGCTCCTGGTGTTGCTGGGCTCTGAGCGCGGCGAGCTCGGCATCTGTTGTCGATGCCGATCCGAGGACTGGAGCATCCTCGTTGCTGTGATCCCTTGATGAGTGACGAGATCGAGACGAGGTCCTGGATCTAGGCCTGCCTGCCATGGTAAGGTGAGTGGGTAGGTGGGTGGAAGACGAGGGAGGTAGGCTTCGCCGGAGGAAGCGAGTTGGGATGGGAGGGAGGGTAAAACGCCGCCGGTGCGGCTTGGGGTCCGAGAGCCGTCTGCTCTGATACCACCTTGTCAGGATCCGAGCGAGGAGTTAGGGGTTCGTCAAACGGAAGGAAGAAGACAGGCGCTCCGGCGGCGCTGCCATGAGGAAGAAGAGGGGCAAGGGGTACACAAAGTTTAGGGTTTATTCATAGTGTGCCTCCCATCCACCCACTCCTGCCCTTTATAACTTAGAGTAGGACCACACTTAGAGTTAAGTTTAGATTATTACAACGCTAAACGCGATTAGCGCGGGAAAACCAGGTTCAAAACGATTACAGTCAGACGCCACCTGTTAACTGAAGAAGTGTCTGTTTCACGACGGGCTTCAGCAGACGATCCTGACAGCACACATGTTGCATATCGAAAAAAAACATGTTGCATATCGCAGGTGGCCTGAATTGACTAACCGAGTCATGGAAACTCCCGAAAGATCATGAACAAACTTTGATGTTTCTTCAAACGCTCAAGTTGCTGCTTCCAGATTCGACCTTCTAAACCCCAATTACAGCACGAACATGCAAATTTTGTATATGTATTATTTTCACCGTTGAACCATTTGGACTGGAAGATGAAGAAATTATACCATTTTGTTGTTCTTTTTATCAGATCTGAACAATATCAAGGAAAAGCCGTCTGAATCCAGCATGCAAAACAAAGAGAAACCAAAAGAAGTTCACCCATCAAGAAATCCGTTCCTTATCCTACTTCCTACATAAAAATGGTGGCATGCATGTATCATGGGCACTGGTTAGCCCAGATCTGCTCCTGCCATGGAAACAGCACTAGATCAAAGCTCGGGGTCCTGGGCAGGGTGGAGCACAAGAGCAGGGGCGACACCGTAGCTGCTAAGTGGGATTCGTCATGAGAAGATACACGCATTGGTTGATGAAAGAGTGCATCAGAACGGATTCCCCTCGCAACAATGGAGTCTGGAGGTGGGGGAGAGACTGCGGCAATGGTGGAAGGAGACAGATAGAGAACTAGAAGAAGAGATGGAATTGCATTTTGATGTTACTCTTAAGTACCTTTTCGTGAAATCAACCAGAGGTGGCATGGGACACGCAGATCTAACCGTTTGTGCATGATCCAGTGACTCACGTCACCATTTTCAGATTTGCAGAACATGTTCCAGTTTCACATGATACTTTCCCCTCCTAAATGATTGCAATAATTTTTGGGAACTTCTGTTTGTTCCATAAAATACCTTTTTGTGGGGAATTCCCTAAATATACATGATAAATGGATTCTCTCATGTATTCAAGGAGAGAAGAACCACAATGAGATTCTAAGTAAACGAAATGAGAGAGCACGCCTCATGCGCTTAGCCTATAAATGTCGTCACCTACTTCATTCTCTCATGCATCCAAAGCCATTATAGGCCCCACCAGATTCTAGGTCTTCTCACCACAATCCGTGTCTTGCGTATATCCTCCTATCTTCACACTCTTGTCGTCCTTCATGTCTTATGCTAGGCTCGATGTAGACACATAAACCATTATCTTCATAGTTGGCTCTAGTGGCATCGTAGGATTGCAGAACAAAGATGGCCGACTAAATCTCTTAGTCACAAGAGTTTCCGGTGTAGGAGAGGTTCGGTCGTAGGCGTTTTCCCATCCTATGTACATGGCCTGATCGTCTTTCATGCGTTTTCTTTTTTCTCCTCTACTTTCTTTTTTCCAGCTTTCTTTGTTTCAATTGCTTTATAGCTTGCCTTTATTTCACGGTCATACATCCAATGTCTGCTTCCATGGTTCCCTCGTCTCTCATTTCACCTGCGCGTTTCTCTCCCTGTCTGCATACTTAACTTGTATTTGCATGCTTCAAGTGGACCTTTCGGTTCTTTCGGGCGGCTTCAAGCAAGGTTGTCTTGGATCAAGAAAATGTTTCTAAGGGCATCCCTAGTCGGACGCTGGAATCATGTGCAGATGCACTCACACCAGACACGATTTGGAGACTACCGGACAAGCTCAGGTATTTGAGGGATGCTGATACGAACTGGATTTTGTCCTTCTTCCAGTAGCTTGGGGTAATCGCACACAAAGATCAAGCATGGGTCACGTGCCGTTGGGGAAGGTGGACGCCGCGACACCTGTGGACACCGACCCTCGGCAAGGTGGCGCGCCGGCTGGCCTACCGTGGAGAGCTCATGCGCCTCGTGGAGCCCTTGCAGCTTGGCCATGGGTCTAGAGGAGGGCAGCTCAGCCGTGGGCGTGGAGGAGGGCGGCAGATCGGTGTTTGGGCGTGGAGGAGGAGGGACGCTCGGGATTGGGATTTTCAGTTACTATGGTTACCAAAAAATGCCGAGCTTTTACCAGCCCAAAAAAATTAAAACTAATTTTCAATACAGTTTTTTCTAGATCCATTACATTGTGTACATAACACCAATGGTGTCACCGTGGAGTTCCCCAGTGGCCTAATTTTTCTCGTATGCCCGGAGTCCCTCACTGGCCTATTTGGAATGCCCATCGTGGCCAGCTCGCTGCATCGCCCTCCCACAAAAGAACGCTGGTATCCAAGAAGATTTCCATCCCATCGCATCTGTTTCTCAAATTTGAGTCCGGATACACAGCGTCACATCCAGCTGACTACAGGCTAGTACATGGATACGAAACAGAGTCAAACTCGGTTAGCGGCAACCGACATCCAGCAATCGAGTCCCACTCCGGCTTCAACTCGGTTTCCACCTGGGCTCGATAAAGTCCTTCCAGATTTCTGCTCCGGAGGCCGATCCCCTCGCCCACACCACACACCTACGCGCCGCGGATCAACCCTAGGCGATAGCCACCATGATGATGGCCATGCCCATTTCCGACGTGCTGCCTCCTCACCCGGCGTGCATGTCCGGCCGCTCCCGTCTGCCGGTATCGTCGGGTGCCGCGTTGCCGCCGCTGGCCAAGTCTGAGGACGACTATGTGGCGTTGATGCTCGCCGAGTTCGGCCCGCTGATGCCGCTGCTCTCCCAGGAAGAAATCCAGGCGACGATAATCACCGACGACGCCGAGATCCATGCGCCCCCGCTGCTGCCCGAGGACGACGACTTGAAGGTGTGCCCGCCCATCCCGCCGTGCCCGGCCGACAGCAAGAAGAGGAAGAATCCGCCGCCGCCGCAGCCGTCCGCAGAGGAGGACGCCGTCGACGAGCCGAGCCCACGGCCGTCCAAGCGGCCCAAGCTGCCGTCTCCAAGGAGGACGAACAAGATGATGGCGAACTGCCTCCTGGAGCGGAGCCACAGCGCGCCTGAGCCCTGGGAATCCGGCCTCTGGTGCCACTGCAACGAGCTCCCCGTCCCTGCGCTCTGCACCAGAACGCGCCCGGATGGCGGTGGATGAAGGAACACGACCAGAAACCGCCCGTCGGAAGCGACGACGGCATCACGGTGCCAAAGAGTCGAACCGACGGCAAGAGGTTGGCCCTCAGGTACATGCGGTGGCGCTGCAGGGTGTGGATGCCCAGCCGCTTCTACGCCGAACATGCCCAGCTGATCAAGATGAAGAAGCTCTAGGAAGAGGACTGCTGGGTAGTACTAGACTAGATTCTGTTGACTCTCGAGTTCAGGCTTCAGAGTCCATTATTTGTATTAGTAGAAGATGATGCGCATTGTTGCGTCATTGTTTCTTGTTGTTGTCGACAATTTGTTTTTTTTTCGAAATGGGGGAAATATCGCCCCAGCTTCTGCATCCAAAGGATGCACACGGATTTTTTTATTAGATTATTCACGAACCTTACAAGAAACAATACAAAAGACCAATCTCGAAGCAACCTTACTATACCTACAGTGGGATGAAGATGGTGACAATACACCAACTCACATCAACCAAAACTAAATGCCTTCCCAAACCGCCCAATAGCAGATGAAAAGCACATCCAGTCAAGCAGAATCTTAGCGCACGCCAACGCCCACGCCACAGGAGTTGCTCCCGCCGTCTTCCTCGACTCCATCTTCAAGAGAGATCATCGCATTAACCTTGCAAGACCTGCCGTCGATGCCACCTTGACGCCAGACGGCTCCACCATCCTGCACCTATACATCATCCCGCATTTGTCGTTGATACCCTGCAGCACCATGCCGCTGAGACTCAGCGCCAACAATGTGGTAGATGAACACCACTCCACCGAGAACCACCAACATCCAGCAGCTGCTCCAAAAACGATGCCCCAAGAGGTAGAACGACGCAGGACGCGCCGCCATCGTCCGATCGGGGAGACCCGGACCTAGGGTTTCCCCCGGAGTAGCACAAGTGAGAGACCGTAGACTGCGACGATGATGCCTTCAAGAAGGTAGCGGCACGACACGTCGCCATCGTCCGCCAACCGAAGTCGGAGCACGGTTTTCACCGGCAGCCGCGCATCCCCAACTCGCCGAGTGTAGTGCCAAGATAGGCAAAGATGACGCCTTCGACAAGGTAACGACGTCGACCGACGCCGCCATCATCCGCCAAGACCGAGGTCGAGGCTCGGTTTTCACCGGCCGCCATGACACCCCGGACTAGATCACCATTGCCGGAAACCTGTGTGAGATCCCATGATCCCCCACACAGGGCTACCAGCCTGGCCGACCACCTCCGACTGTTAGACATTGTATATATGGTAGTCTCTGTATTTGTACGTGTATGATTGTAACTCTGTACACTATATATATAATACCAAAGCCAACCCTAAGAGTGTTGAGCGTTCCCACAATTCATTGTTTTACATGGTATCAGACTAAACCGATCTAGGTCATATCTTCCGCTGCCAACTCGGACGCCGCCGCCGCGAGCTCCTCCGTCGCCGGCGCGTCGATCTCCCTCTCCTCGACCACCTCTGCACCACCAGCGCCGTCCTCTGCCATGGACCGCCCGCTGGTCTCGCCGTTTCTTGCGGCCCTTCTCGCCGGGCAGCCGCCGCGGCCGCTCGTGCCCTCGCCGATCGCCACGGTTGCGGCGGGCTCCTCTGTCTCGGGCGCCAGCCCGATCGCCACGGCCCTGCCCTGGCTCTCTGCCGCGTCGACGTACCCTGCTCCCGTTTCTCGCATCACCACCGAGGTGCCGCCTCCAGGACATGGTGATATTGTCCCTCACCCCGCGCCGCCACACTATGGAGCTGGCCCCCATGGCCATCCCTTGTTCTACGGCGCACCTGCCATGGCGTACGGGCAGCCCTCCTTGTCGCCCGCCCCCTCGGCAGTGCCTCCACCCGCGGTGCCTCCTGCCCCTGTGTCGGTTACACCCGCCGCCCGCGATGCCTCGACCTCCCGTGATCTCCCGCCGATTCATCTCGCACATCTACTCACGGTGAAGTTGACCCCGGACAACTATCTCCTTTGGCGTGCCCAAGTTCTCCCGCTCCTCCGCAGCCTATCACCTCGACGGCTATGTGGACGGATCGATTCCGTGCCCCCCTGCTGTGGTTCACCTGACCACCACCGACGGCGCGCCCCTGCCGGTTGCCAACCCGGCCTATCGTCAATGGACGGCCCAAGATCAGGCGATCCTCAGCGCCATCCAGTCTTCCTTGACGCCGTCTGTCGCGGGCATGGTGCTCTTTGCCGCCACGTCGCGTGATGCCTGGACTACTCTTGACTCCAGTTTTTTTCGCAAACCATGGCGCGCTCCAATGCTATCCGCAACAAACTCGCGGACCTCCACAAACTGGATAAATCCGTGATCGTGTACTACAACCGGGCTAAGGAACTCGGCGGATACGCTTTCCTCCATTGGACAGCCTCTCGGTGATTCCGAATTCATTGGCTATCTCCTCAAGGGTCTCGGTGAAGAGTTTGACTCTCCGGTTGAAAACATTGAAGGGCGCGACCATGACAACCCGATCAAGCCTCATGATCCGTATGCCGGGCTCCTCAACACGGAGCAACGACTTGGTGCTCGCCGCCCTGATGGCCCTGATTCCTCGGCCAATGCTGCCTACCGTGGTGGTGGGGGTGGCGGTGGCGGCCGTGGTCCTTCTCCCGCGCCTCGTCCCCCTGGTAGTGGCGTTCCTTCTCCACAGCCCTCGCAGGCACCTCGTCCCACCTCGGGCGGGCGCGGCCGCACGTGGGTGTGCACTGTCTGCGGTACCAAGGCCCCTTGTCAGCTGTGCGGCATTGAAGGGCACCTTGCCTCTCGCTGCCACCGTCGCTTCAAAGCGGACTTCCTCGGCATTGGTAATGATGGCCGGGGTAATGAGAAGCAAGCTGCACTTGCGACTTATGGGGCGACACACGGGTCTACCTCGACATATCCCGTTGATCCTACCTGGTACATGGACACTGGGGCGACGGACCATCTGACTCATGAGCTGTCCAAGCTGCACTCACGGGAGTCCTACACCGGCCCTGACCAGGTTCGCACCGCTGACGGATCAGGTATGCGCATCTCCCATGTTGGCCAGGCATCTCTCCTTTCTCTCACCTCTAAACGCATTAATCTGCTTAATGTTCTCCGTGTCCCGTCTGTCACTCGTAATCTGTTATCTGTTAAGAAACTTACTCTTGATAATGATGTCTTTGTTGAGTTTCACCCGTTTCATTTTTTTGTTAAGGATCGGGTCACAAGGGACGTTCTTCTTAGAGGTCGGAGTCGCCATGGTCTTTATGTTCTTGATGCCCCTGCCACACCCACTGTCGCCCAAGTCTCCCAGGTGTTCACTGGCGTTCGTGTTGCTCCCTCTCAGTGGAACGCTCGTCTTGGTCACCCAGCCACCCCAGTTGTTCGTCATGTTCTTCGTCGCCATGAGTTACCGTTTGCCTCTAGTAATAAAGACTTAGCAGTTTGTGATGCCTGTCAACAAGGCAAAAGTCATCAGTTACCGTTTTCTGAGTCTACTCATATTGTTAAGGCTCCTCTTGAACTTGTGTACTCGGATGTGTGGGGTCACACCCAAACTTCTGTCAGTGGTCATAATTATTATGTCGAGTTTCATTGATGCCTATAGTCGTTTTACATGGCTGTATCTACTTAAACGCAAGTCCGATGTGTTTGATGTTTTTATTCAGTTCCAAGCACACGTTGAGCGCATTCTCCAACACAAAATTATTCACCTTCAGTCTGATTGGGGGGGTGAATACCGTAATCTGAACACTTTTTTTCAGAAACAAGGGATTGTACATCGTGTTGCTTGTCCACATACACATCAACAAAATGGTGCTGCTGAACGCAAACACCGTCACATAGTTGAAACTGGCCTTACCTTACTTGCGCATGCTTCTGTTCCTTTTAGGTTCTGGAGTGATGCGTTTACCACTGCTTGCTTCCTCATAAATCGCCTACCCACACGTCTCCTTCATATGAAAACTCCTGTCGAGATTCTCGTTCCATGAGCCACCCGATTATACCTTCCTCAAGGTTTTTGGGTGCGCATGTTGGCCACACCTACGTCCCTATAACGGTCGCAAACTAGAGTTTAGGTCTAAAAAATGTGTGTTTCTTGGCTACGGTTCTCTCCATAAAGGATACAAGTGTCTCCATGTACCTTCTAACCGTGTATACATTTCTCGCGATGTTGTCTTTGATGAACACTCGTTTCCCTTTGCATCGCTTCCCATAGCCGAACCACATATACCGTCTCCAGTTTCTTCTCCTGCTTTGCCTGGTCAATTTGAGGATGTTGCATATTCGCCCGTTTTGTTGCATAACCATGGTGCAGGTGTTGGACGAGGTGCTCGCCTTGAGTTGCTGGACAGCCAGGATGCTCCTGACCCCGTCGCTGCTGGCGGTGACGTCGATCACGACGATCACGCCGCCCCCTGCATGCCCCATGCAGGGCCACGCGCTGCTCCCGCGGCGGCACCTCCTGGGCCGCTGCCCTCCGCCCCGCCGTCGCCTACTGCTGGGCTGTCTCCGGGGCCGTCTCCGGACGCTCCGTCGTCTGCTACTGGGCCGACGCCGCTGGCGTCCCCGCCCTCTTCACCGCCCACCTCGCCGCGTGGTCCGTCTGCCTCCGCCACGCCGGAGGTGTAGTCTCCTACTGTTCCATCGGCCTCGCCATCATCTGTGCCGCCGGTTGCCAGCTCGCCTGCACCGGCCTCGACGACCCCTCCGTCCTCGACTGTGACTGCCCCTGTGGCCTCTCGCCCTCACACGCGCAGCCAAAGTGGCATTACTCGCCCTCGTCAGCGCACTGATGGCACGGTTGCTTGGCTTGCTGCATGCTTGTCTCAGGCCATTGCTGATCCTTCTGCTGAACCCCGTCATTATACAGCTGCCATGGAGATTCCACATTGGCGCAGTGCTATGGAGCTTGAGTATCAGGCTCTCATGAAGAATGGTACATGGACTCTTGTACCCCCCCGGTCTGGTGTTAATATCATTGACTGCAAATGGGTTTTCAAGGTGAAGACACATGCTGATGGTTCTATTGAGCGGTACAAGGCACGCTTGGTTGCTAAGGGGTTCAAGCAACGATATGGCCTTGACTACGAGGATACCTTCGAGTCCCGTGGTCAAGCCCACGACTATCCGCGTTTTGCTCTCTCTGGCTGTTACGCGTGGTTGGTCTCTTCGTCAACTGGATGTCCAGAATGCCTTCCTTCACGGTGTTCTTGAGGAGGAAGTATATATGCGTCAGCCTCCTGGTTTCTCGGACCCGGATCGTCCTGACCACCTGTGCCGATTGGTGAAGGCCTTGTATGGTCTTAAGCAGGCCCCTCGTGCGTGGCATGCACGTCTTGGAGCCGCTCTTCGTGCTCATGGCTTTATTCCATCGACAGCGGATACTTCTTTGTTTTCGCTTCAGCGCCCAGAGGTTACTATGTATGTTCTGGTCTATGTGGATGATATCATCCTCGTCAGCTCGTCTGTTACTGCTGCTGATCGTCTGGTCTCCTCGCTCAGTGTGGCGTTTGCTGTGAAGGATCTTGGAAAGCTGCATTACTTCCTTGGTCTTGAGGTGACTCATGATGATACTGGTCTCTCACTCACTCAGAAGAAGTACTCTCATGATCTTCTGCGACGTGTTGGTATGCTTCTGTGCAAGACTACCACTACTCCTATGTCTTCTTCTGAGCAGCTCACTTCTGTTGATGGTACCCTCTTATCTTCTGAGGACGCAACAGAATATCGCAGCCTCGTTGGCGGATTACAGTACCTCACCATCACTCGACCGGATATATCCTATGCTGTCAACCGGGTCTGTCAGTATCTTCATTCTCCCCGTGATGCACATATGACTGCTGTGAAGCGCATTTTGCGGTATATTCGCCATACGGTGTCCTATGGCCTGCGACTGTGTGCCTCTTCATCCACCTTGTTGTCTGCCTTCTCGGATGCGGATTGGGCTGGCAATCCTGATGATCGGCGATCCACGGGGGGATATGCAGTGTTCTTTGGTCCTAATCTGATCGCCTGGAGTGCTCGAAAGCAGCCTACGGTGTCTCGGAGTAGTACTGAAGCTGAGTACAAAGCAGTGGGCAATGCCACTGCTGAGCTGATATGGGTACAGTCTCTGTTACGAGAGCTGCGGGTTCCGCAGCCTCAGTCTCTTGTTCTTTGGTGTGATAATATAGGGGCTACATATCTGTCATGTAATCCAGTATTTCATGCCCGGACCAAGCACATCGAAGTTGATTATCACTTTGTGAGGGAACGTGTAGCACAGAGACTGCTTCGGATCAAGTTCATCTCTTCTAAAGATCAACTTGCAGACATCTTCACGAAGCCACTGCCCTTGCCTTTGTTTCAAGGCTGTCGGCGCAATCTTAACCTGCTAGATGTTCAGTGACACGGTTAAGATTGAGGGAGGGTGTTAGACATTGTATATATGGTAGTCTTGTACGTGTATGATTGTAACTCTGTACACTATATATATAATACCAAAGCCAACCCTAAGAGTGTTGAGCGTTCCCACAATTCATTGTTTTACACCGACGAAGAAGAAGGTCGCCTCCTCCGTCGAACCCGAGGCTGCTGCCCCGGGCGTCCTCGAGCCGCGAGAGAATCCCAATGTCACCACCCCGCACCGGCGAGAAAGGAAGGAGATGGCGCAACCCATCCCCCCACCCGCCACCACCGGTGTGCCGTCGATGGGAGGCAGGGGAGGCCGCGGCAGATCAGCCACCGTCCAACCGCCGCCCAGCCTCCTTCCTCCGACCGCCGCCGCCCAGCCATCACACGTGGGCAGGGGGTCGACAATTTGTTTAAACTCTGAAAACACTACGAGTTGGCCTTACGAACGTAACAATCTAATTATTCGGTACATCGCTCTTTTAGCCTTCCAACAATCGATGTAAGTGTTAGCCCCATCATACGTGCACAAAATTGATGAAGAACTCAGTTTTAAAAAAAAATCCTGAAGAACCTGAAGATCTATTCTTGGCCGCCGCTGCCAGATGTGAGCTTGACGATGGGAAAATGTTACATTTTTGGGAGATAGATGGCTCAGTGGCTGTAGCGTTTCCAGACTGATCCGAATCTAATCAAGTGTGTGAAAGCCGGCATGCCTGAAATGTGAAATCTTCTGTTGCTGAAGCATTATTGAATCACTCAGGGATCAGATCAATACGTGGCACCGTACCAGTCCAGGCAATTGTGGAGTTTCTGAACCTTTGGGACATGCTACAGAATTTTCAGTTAAACATTGAGATTGCCGATTTGATAACTGCCATCCAGGGGCAAAATAATTGTGGTCTGCTGGCGCGCCATTAGAACTCAAGCTACACATGTGGCTCGCGCTGAAGAATAGCCTATGGACTGCGGAAGTCCGGATAGATTGGAAAGGCGTGGACTGCAGCATCCCCAATTCGGCCCAGTTTGCTGTCCGAAGGCGGAAACCATTGAGCACTTGACATTGCAATGCTCTTACTTCCGTGAAGTGTGGCACTTCATGCTCTTACCGCTGCGTTTGCACCGTTACACCTCAACAGCGGCAACAACGTTGAGCATTTAGTGGCCGTCCTTATCTCACGCGGTGGCTCATCGGAACAGAAAAGAGTTGAATACCCCGGTAATCCTCGTCGCTAGGCAACTTTGGCTGGAGCACACGAGGGTTTTTGACAAAGTTGCAGTGCTGCCAGCGCCCAGCGGAGCTATGCAGGCGCATCAAGGCAGAATTTGAGTGTAAGTGTGTAACGATCCCTGTTTCCGCCAGTGATCACGGGACATGAGGTGGATAAATTGCTTGTGGAGAGCAACTAGACCATGAGGAAGAAGAAGGTTCAGAGGAGTAGGAGAAGAAGACGGGAAGACGTTCTATTCGATTGGATGCCTTGCTTATGTTGTCTCTGCTTGCTTTATACTACATCGGCTTCAAAAAATAAGGCTTATTTTTTTCCAAAAGTCAAACTACGTAAACTTTGACCAAGAAATGAATCAAAGAGAGAGAAAATGGCAGTGGTTATTTGTTTTGTTGATAGGAATGGTTTCACTCGAGAGCGTTTTATTGATATTGTTCATGTTTTGGATACATCTTCTGCTACTTTAAAACATGAACTATCTGCTGTGTTGGTTAATCATCAATTTGATGTTAGCAAACTTCGTGGACAAGGATATGTGTTATCACCAGAATTTGACCGGATCAGAGGTGAGCCGCGATTAAGATGGGCTTAAAGAATATACCTGGAAGAAATACATGAATCGGCCTGGTATACAAAGTTTGGGCTAGTTTGCCCGTGTATCTGTAAATATAGTAGGATACGTGTCGGTTAGATAGAATTTGGCTCGTGCACGGTTGGGATTACTCCCACGTTAGAAAGTCTACGGACCATAAATATGTATCTAGGGTTATTGAGAAAGACAACAATCACGTTCATCACAAACCAATCTAGGCGCATCGCCAACCCCTTGTTTCGAGGGTTTCTTCCGGGTAAGCATCATGCTGCCTAGATCGCATCTTGCGATCTAGGCAGATACGTTTATTCGTTATTCATGCGTTGCTCGTGCTTGAAGCCTTGTTGATGGCGAGCAACGTAGTTATCATAGATGTGTTAGGGTTAGCATTGTTTCATCGTGTCACATGCTTTCGTCCATGCAACCCTTAGACGTCTAGCCGCCCTTACACCTATCTTAGGTATAAGGGCGGCACCTCGCTTGATCATTATTTAGTAGATCCGATCCGTTATGATTGCTCCTTGTTCTTCAAGGATTAGTTTAACATCTGCATAGTTAGGCCTTGCAAACGGGTTGAAGGATCCAGTAGCACGTAGGGTGTAGTTTGCTAGCCCTAGATGAGATGTTCCGGGGATCAACTTCATGTTAGTTTTTAGGCCTTGTCTAGGGTCGGTTTATTATCACCGTGCGTGGCTGCCAGTCTCAATCACGCGTAGGATGTTCCGATTATGTGGTGAAAACCCTAAATCATCGTAGGTCGTTTTAGCTTTATATTGATCAAGCAGGACCACCATGTGATCGTATACCTCATACGGATCATGGGTGGATCGGCTCCTTGAGCCGATTCACGAGGACAACTCGAGAGCCGATCGAGGCTCGTATTTAATGTTTACGTGTATGCCATGCAGGAAACTAAGCGAAGCAAATCCATCACCTTCCCGACCAGGTATAGGTCGAGTGGCACGCCCTTGCACCAGCATCGGACGTGCGTGCCGAGGCTTTGCGGGCCGTCGCTCGAGGGACCAAGGCCAGCCGCAGTCCCGGGAGCCTCCCGGCTCTACTTGTGTTGCCCGTCGCTGCTCGCCGGTGGGTTTCGACCGCAACACATTACGGCACGCCCGGTGGGACAGTCTTCGACATCAAGCGCATCGCCATCTACATCTGAGATGGCGGAAGGTACTCCAATCACGTACGAAGATCCGAGCGAGGAGCTCAAGAAGAAGTATGACGAGGTCAAAGCTATCCTCGAAGCCGACCTCATCGGCTCTTTTCCAGAGAACCCGCTCACACGGCATCAGGTGGAAAGGGTTCTCACCTGAAGGCGCGCTCGATGGAGTGGACCTGTCCGCCCCTTCAGAAGAACGCACCAGGTCTCTGCGTCAGGAGATTAATTTCATGGTAGCTCATTCGCTGCACCGCCATTCTGAGAGCCTGGTGAACACTTTGGAGCGTGTCGCCCTTCGGGTGATCCAGGAAATCATGATGCATCAGCACTCTCCGTCAGGACCAGCTCTAGGGACTCACCAAGGAGAGATACCACTCCAGTCCCGACCACCGATGCCGTTCGCGTTGGCAGCACCAGAAGTGCCGAGTTCACCGGCATACGTCGTCTACAAGATCGGTGGTGACCCTAGTGATTACCAGTTCTTGTATGAGGCGCCTAAGGAGATCCCTCGCGGATACACATGCACATACGTGCCAGACTGCAGTAACTGGGCACTCACGAACCAGACTGCAACAACAGGGACTTCTGGAACAGCAGGAGGAACTTCTGGAACAGATCTTGAGAAGCAGATGTGGCTAGCTAAGTATGCCACTCCGACGAACCTCCGAGCTCAACTCCTGCGGTTGGCTCGGAGCTTGAGAAGCAAGCGTGGACGGCTAAGTATGCCACTCCGGCGAATCTTCAGAGTTCGACTCCTGCAGCCGGCACCGCGGATCAGATCGAGTACAATCTTGAGAGACCAGTTCGGCATGGTGCCGAAAAGGAGGGCAATCGGCTATTCCAAGCCGTACCCCAACGAGTACGATTTGATCCCACTACCACCCAAATATCGGCTCCCTGAATTCTCCAAGTTTAGTGGGTCAGATGGCTCCAGTTCAATCGAACACGTGAGCCGATATTTGGCGCAGCTGGGCACGATTTCAGCATGAGATGAACTACGTGTGAGGTTCTTCGCACAGTCCCTCACAGGATCGGCTTTCGGGTGGTACGCATCGCTGCCACCAGACTCAATCCGGACTTGGAAGCAGTTGGAAGAACAGTTCCACATGCAGTATCACTCAGAGGCTTCCGAGGCTGGCATTGCCGATCTAGCACAAGTACGACGAAGCGCGGAGAAACGAGTGTCGAGAATACATCCGGCGCTTCAGGACCGTTTGGAACCGATGCTATTCGGCTCGTGTGACCGAAAAAGAAGCGATCGAGTTGGCGGTGGTGGGTCTCGCATCACCGATCAAGGATGTGGCCTCCCAAGCAGACTATCCTTCACTGGCGCATATGGTGCAGAAGCTGTCATTATATGAACAGCGCCACCCAGAGGTGTACCAGGATAAATTCAAGCGTGCGGTGGTCCTGGTTGAGGCAGATGAAGATGAAGGCTCGCGGGAGATCAAGGGGTAGCGGTGGCTGAATGGACTCGGGGGGCAAGCCCCATGTCCTGCAAATGGGTTAAGCCACAAGGTCCTCCAAGAGGGTTTGACTTCGACGTGACCAAGGCTGAGCAAATTTTCGACCTCTTACTTAAGGAGAAGCAGCTAAAGGTACCCGAAGGCCACAAAATCCCCACGGCGCAGGAGCTGAACGGAAAGCCATGCTGCAAGTGGCATAACACGTTCACCCATACCACCAACGACTGCAGGGTGTGGCGTCGGCGGATCCAAATGGCGATAGAACAAGGGCGTCTAATTTTTAGCCGATACGCCATGAAAGTCGACACACACACCTTCCCCGCCGTTAACATGGTGGAGTGCACTTACCTCAGGAGGTGCCGGCCAGGTTTCTCGTTCGAGCATCAACATGGTAGGAGCTGGGCACCACTCGCGGTAAGGACGGAGACGAGGGCAGCTGCTCTCATAACAAGGACAAAGAGGAAGCCGTTCCACGCGACCGGCTCCGGCACGATGGCAAGCGCTACATCACGAGAGGGAGAAGTGAAGAATGTGAGATATCGGCGACCTCTCTCTGATCACCTCCTCAACAAATACGTGAGTCAGTACGACCAACGCCGACGATACGACAACGGTGACGAAAGAGATCGTCTGGCTAGCAGGGACGCTAGGAGACATCGTCGGCATGATTGCGACGAGGAGAGATATGAGCGCCACGCCAAGGAAAAGTCAAGAGAGCAAGATGACGTGGATAGGCACTCGGGACTGTCCCTTCTTCGGACACTCGCTGGGATTCAGGAATGAGCCGATTGCCTACAATCGGCAACTGCCCAGAATGTAGAAAGAAGAAGAAGGATGCAGGTGACGTGTCCGTGTTCAAACGTCTAGGGCCTCTCCCGCCTCGGAACAAGCACGCTGAGTCCTCTCGGATGGAAGATCTCGAGGAGTTAGAAGACGATGATGAAGAAGAAGAAGATAAGTACCACCGGCCAAGGTGGTGCCCCGATGGACTCAGCTCGTTCCCAAAAGCGTAGGGTTCAGCGACTACGTGGTTTGGAGGAAGCCGAAAGGTTATACCTGCACACGTTAAGGAAGGCGCGGCCTGATCCGGCCGCGAAAATTCAGCGAACTACTGGACGAAGAAGGTCGGCCACAAAAGAAAGAGTGGCGCCCCGGACAAAGGAAAGCCGATGATGAGACATCGGCTGGCACAAACATGGTGTTCATCCTTCGGCGGAGTTTAGTGCTCCAGGATTAGACGAAGCACCTGTGGCACAACTTGACTACGGCCCACGGCCAGTTATCTTTGAGAAGCCACGAGAAAGAAGCTACAGACACCTGAAGGCCCTGTACTTGCGAGGTTATATCAATGGGCAGCCTGTCAACAAGATTCTGGTGGACACCGGAGCGGCAGTCAACATCATGCCATACTCCATGCTACGTCGGTTGGGACGCTCTAGCTCGGATCTGATCAAGACCTACGTTACACTGAGCGATTTCAACGGCCAAGCATCTGAAGCACAAGGTGTTCTGAACGTGGATCTGACCATAGGAAGAAAAATCATCCCTACGACGTTCTTTATTGTCGATAGCAAGAGCACCTATGCTGTCCTGCTAGGGAGAGATTGGATCCACGCCAACTGTTGCATTCCATCCACGATGCACCAATGTTTAATACAGTGGGATGGAGTTGAAGTAGAGGTCGTCCAAGCAGATGACTCAGCCGAGATTTCAACGGCTGGCATGAACGTTTGGGAGACGACATGCCAAGAGCCACTCTCAGGCATCACTTTGGACGACTGCGAGCGCATCGATGTGACGAAGGACGGGGTGAGGCTGGTCTTATCCACCGGCCTGACCGTGTAACAAGAGCAAAATCTATGGACGTACGTGGCAAGGCCGATCCTTGTGATCGGCCCCAAAAATAAAAGGGATAATCTTGTCTCAAGCATGTCACGTGGTTATAGTAAAGCAAGACCAAGATGTAAACCTTCATTGAGCGATTCAATCAACATGGAGGCCGATTCCAGACAATCGGCCAAAATTATCCTCACCATACGTTACGCCCGTGTTCAACGTCGATCTAACGGGCGGCGGAAAGCGGGGATACGGGTTTACGTCGGGCTGATGAGCTGGAAGAAGTCAACATTGGTCCTTACGGAGCCGATGTTCAAGTACAGTGCCTTGGCTAACTACAGAGCCGATATCTGCAGTTACCTGACAGATTCGGCTCGGGGGGCACCTAATCAGATGAACATGTGCGATACATGTGCAGTGAAATATTGGGGGCCGATAGAAAAATCGGCCACAGTAAAAAAAAAGGGAAATTTTTTCATAATGTACAGCCGATGCACAGACATCGACTTTAGAACTAAGAAACAAAGCCGATGCACAGCCATCGACTCTAGTACAAATTACACAGGATCTACCTGCTGCGTGTTCAAGGCGTGGGTTTCGGCCAAGTCGGTCTTCGGTTCAGCTTCGAGGCCTTCGCTTCCTCGAGGGAGTGAACGATGAGAGCTTCCTCAGCTTCAATGAGCTGTTTTTGTTGCCCGAACCTTCTCTTCGAGGACCTCCAACCCTTTGCGCGGGGTCGCCGGTTCAGCGATGCTTGTCAGATGTGTCAGTTTTGGCGTCCAAGGCAGCCTGTTGCTCATTAAGCCGTTGGCATTGGTCTGCAATATCGGCTTTCAACGGAAGAAGAGATGATTGGCTCTGGTGTTCTGCTGTCGGTATGGCCAAGTTGGCCACCTTCTCAACTACACTCGTAGAAGTTGCTAGGGCCAGAGTGGCGGATGGCATGGGTACCTCCTCGACTTCCCCATTGGAGGTGTCATCAGTCTGCAAATGGGGAGGCTTGCGGTTCCTTGCGGGCTCTCTTTATGCATCGGATCTCTGTGCGTAGGCTGCCCTGCCCCGCTCTAATGGGAGTTTGGGAAACGGCAGGTTCAGTGGCTGACCTTTTCTTGGAAGCCGACGGTGGCAAGTCCGGGCTGACTCGCGTGGTGGTTTTCTCAGAATTGCCCGAGCTCGAGTCTCTTCGATTGAACTGTGTGTCCTCACTAGAGTTTTCTTCAGTAGAGGTTTGTAGAAGAACTACGAGTATGCTGCAGAAGCCTAGAAGGATGAATGAAATCAGCCAAAGAATGGGCGGAACTTACGTGCAAGCCTTCTTTAGCAGGAGTAGGGCTTTGGCTCCTCAGAGTCTTCCTGGCAGCTACTTTCCTCACCGTTGTTCTCGCCTTGACTGAGGATCGGGGGGCAGCTGACCTAGTAGACACTCTGCTTTTTGAAGCCGATTTAGGTGTCATCGGCTGGCTCTGCATCACAACTTTCTTCAAAGGTGGTGAGATTTTGCAAAAGAGGAGCACCGGAGCTGTTGGGAGGAATCTGAAAGGGGAGCCGTCATCACCTACAGGGTCTGGACCGTCCTGTTGCTGCAAGGAGATGAAGGGACATCATCGGCAAAACTATCTAACCTGAGGGAGACTGGATTTTCAAAACAGCCGATGAACAGCCATCGGCTTTAGGGTTGCGAAGTATTATGGTCAGATATTAAATTACGATCTGAATTTGAGGAGTGCTTGGATGATTTGTCTAAATTGTTATTTGAGTCTGGCTTCATGGGCGTTTGAGGCGAAAAGTCCGATACGTTGCTATCGGTTCTTGGTGCGGCAAATGGAAGACTTGAAATTGGATAAATGGAGAGTCAAATTGGAAGAACAGTTCTTATTGATTCAAAGGAACGGCTTTAAAAGAAAGAGCCGATGGCTCTCAAAAGGATCATCCGATGCCTAATGCACTACTACTACTAGTCCTATGCTACTAGTCCTAGTCTAAGGGTTGTTGTTGCTCTCGTCGGTGTTGTCGTGGCTGCCGTCGGCGCTGCTGCCGGCGGGCTCCTCGTAGCTGCTGCCGTAACCTTCGGCAGGGGCCCCGTACTCCTCCTCGTCATCATCGTCGTCGTCATCATCATCCGACCCGGCGCGGAAGCGCTTCATCGGCGGGTACTCGTCGGAGGAGGTGTCCTCCTCCACTTCTTCATCCTCCTTATCGGAAGAGGTGTCTTCGCCCCAGGGAGCATCATCGTCGTCCTCCTCCTCCGAATCCCCATCAATGAGGAAATGAAGGTTGTCCTCCCCATCGGTCAGGGATTCATCATCCTCTGACCAGACGAAGAAGTCCCAGTCCGCCTCGTCCCATCGCTCGGGGCGCGTATGTCCTCCGGCGTCGACTCGCGGGAGGGGAAGACCGGTAGGAAAGACCGGAGGAGGAAGAGGAGAAGGAGTCCATGGTGGAAGAAGGGTTTTCGAGTACTACGGAGGAACGGAGGATGAGGAGGGGATGAAGAAGCAAGCTGCTCGATGCGGTTAAATAAAAGGGGTATAGTGGAGATTTAATGCCACTACGGTTTCCGAGGAAGTGATGTTAAAGCTATCAAATCTTGCAGAGAAGTTGATAAGGCAAGGCATCATGATGAAGGATACTGTGACGGTTCTGCTCTGCCACGACATGACCCGACGAAGAAAAAACAGAGTGATTTTGGAATTGTCATTTCCAAAACCAGGGGGGCATGTGTTATCACCAGAATTTGACCGGATCAGAGGTGGGCCGCGATTAAGATGGGCTTGAAGAATATACCTGGAAGAAATACATGAATCGTGCTGGTATACAAAGTTTGGGCTAGTTTGCCCGTGTATCTGTAAATATAGTAGGATATGTGTCGGTTAGATAGAATTTGGCTCGTGCACGGTTGGGATTACTCCCACGTTAGAAAGTCTACGGACTATAAATATGTATCTAGGGTTATTGAGAAAGACAACAATCACGTTCATCACAAACCAATCTAGGCGCATCGCCAACCCCTTGTTTCGAGGGTTTCTTCCGGGTAAGCATCATGCTGCCTAGATCGAATCTTGCGATCTAGGCAGTACACGTTTATTCGTTGTTCATGCGTTGCTCGTGCTGAAGCCTTGTTGATGACAAGCAACGTAGTTATCATAGATGTGTTAGGGTTAGCATTGTTTCATCGTGTCACATGCTTTCGTCCATGCAACCCTTAGACGTCTAGCCGCCCTTACACCTATCTTAGGTGTAAGGGCGGCACCTCGCTTGATCATTATTTAGTAGATCCGATCCGTTATGATTGCTCCTTGTTCTTCAAGGATTAGTTTAATATCTGCATAGTTAGGCCTTGCAAACGTGTTGAAGGATCCAGTAGCACGTAGGGTGTAGTTTGCTAGCCCTAGATGAGATGTTCCGGGGATCAACTTCATGTTGGTTTTTAGGCCTTGTCTAGGGTCGGTTTATTATCACCGTGCGTGGCTGCCGGGCTCAATCACGCGTAGGATGTTCCGATTATGTGGTGAAAACCCTAAATCGTCGTAGGTCGTTTTAGCTTTATATTGATCAAGCAGGACCACCATGTGATCGTATACCTCATACGGATCATGGGTGGATCGGCTCCTTGAGCCGATTCACGGGACAACTCGAGAGCCGATCGAGGCTCGTATTTAATGTTTACGTGTATGCCATGCGGGAAACTAAGCGAAGCAAATCCATCACCTTCCCGACCGGGTATAGGTCAGGTGGCACGCCCTGCACCAGCATCGGACGTGCGTGCCGAGGCTTTGCGGGCCGTCGCTCGAGGGACCCGGGGCCAGCCGCGATCCGGGAGCCTCCCGGCTCCTCTTGTGTTGCCCGTCGCTGCTCGCCGGTGGGTTTCTGACCGCAACAATATGATGGTGCTAGTAACATATGTGGGGAGTGGAATGGACAACAAGCCAAGTTCATGGAAGAGTGTCCTTATGCATATTATATTCATTGCTTTGTTCATCAATTGCAACTAGCTCTTGTTGCGGCAGCTAAAGAATTACCTGATGTTCTCAACTTTTTTGACCATCTTGCTCTTGTTGTCATTACGGTTGTGTCTTCTAAAAAGAGACATGATGAGCTGCATGCTAATCAAGTTATTGAAATGGAGCATCTCAACGAGCTTGGTGAGCTTGAAGCTGCAAGTGGGGCTAATCAAGTTGGAACTTTAAAGCGGCCTTGTGACACAAGGTGGAGTTCTCACTATGCGTTTGTTTGCAGCCTTTTGAAGCTATACCAACCAACATTTTTGGTACTTAAAAGCATTGCTACTTCTAAAGGTTAATGGTGTTGTTAAGTTGATGATGCCTTTTGATTTCATATTTATTGTGCATGAAAGAACTTATAGGAATCATATTTATGCAAAAATTTGCAACTAAAGTCTCATGATATTGTGAATGCCATGGATGACGTGAAGACTACAAAGTTGTTGATTCAGAAGCTAAGACATAATGGTTGGAGCAAGCTTAAAACTGACGTGCTTTCATTTTGTGCGAAACATGGAGTTAAAACTCCAGACTTTGGTGAGTTATATGTGGATTTCATTAATTCTCGTGTAGATGACGAGAGTACAGTTGAGCACCATTATCGGTGAGATACTTTCATGGTTGTTGTGGATCAACAAGCACAAGAGTTGAATAGCAGATTTAACATACAAGAAACAGAGCTTATCATTATGTGCACTTCCTTGGACCCCCAAAACTCATTCAGATCATTTGACATTGATAATGTGTGTTCTTTAGCTTCTAAATTCTACCCCGCTGATTTTGAAGAACAAAGAAAGGGAGATTTTGAGATGTCAATTGCGGCATTATGAGCATGATATACTTGTACATCTAAAGCTTCAGAATTTGACAACCATAACAGAGCTTTGTCAACAACTTGCAGCAGCCGGAAAAAAATGATGATTATCACTTGATTGATCGGTATGTATTGTTCTTTGCTCCTATACGAGTTGATTTAATCATTGCTAAAAGTACTAACTCTTTTTAATGGATAGATTGATTCGCCTTGTTCTTACTTTACTGTCTCAATAGCAACTACCGAACGCGCGTTTTGTGCAATGAAACTTGTGAAAACAAGCTTCGGAATAAAATGGAAGATGGGTTCCTAAGAGATTGCTTGGTAACATACATTGAAAAGGAGATTGATGTTGGAATATCGACGGATGCAATTATAGACGAGTTTGTGGAAGCACCTCGTCGAGTGGACTTTAATTGAGAAGTGTTAGTTGCTCTATCTCGTGTTATCTAGATTGTTACTTTCAATAATATATGCAATTGTGCATCCTTTTATCATCATCAGTTATCCAATGAATGATGGTATAATCAATGAAAAAATTCGCTAACACTTCTTGCCATTCTTTTGCCTTTTTGCCATCTTTGGCCGCTCCCCCCCCCCCCCACCCCCAAACTTTTGTCCTATCTCCGCCGTTGGCTAACGGAGTTTCGTTCAAAATAATACCTTCAATTCAAAGTAGACAGCTCAAGCAAATAGATAAGTTCTAAGTGTGTAGTTTGTTGTGTAGAAAGTTTGAGTTTGAATAACTAGCGTTAAAGCCTGCATTAGCCCCTTCACTTGGGAAATTTCTTCTTTTTTTCTACCGTGCCTTCAATGCCCGCCTTCTCGTACTGAGTACTAACTAAACCAATCCCTTAGTTTGTCCACTCGGAATTACCGGCTAGTCTAGTTTTTCATATTGATTCCCTCTTCTAGTTGGAATAACTGGATTGCCAAAGCGCTCATCCGAAACTTGGGCTTGAGGGTGTGTAAGATGCGGGCGCATCAAAGCAGAATTTAGTGTAAGTGTGTAGCGATCTCTATTTTCGCCGGAGATCACGGGACATGAAGTGGATACGAATTGCTTGTGGAGAGCAACTAGACCATGAGAAAGGAGAGGGTCCAGAGGGAGCGAGGAGAAGAAGACGGGAAGACGTTATGTTTGATTGGATGCCTTGATTATGTTGTCTCCGCTTGCTTTATACTACATCCGCTTCAAAAAAATAAGGCTTATTTTTTCGAAAAGTCAAACTACGTAAACTTTGACCAAGTTTTTAGGAAAAAAAGTGTTAATATGTACAATCCAAACTCAACACCATTAGATTCATCATGAAATATATTTTTATACAATATCTACATATTATCGTGGTTTTGATAGTTTTTTCTAAAAGTAGATAAAACTTTACTTGGCTTGACTTTTCCAAAAAAAATATAGGCCTTATTCTATGAAATGGAGGCGGTAGTCTCCCATGCAAGCACAAGCCCAAGTCCACTTGGGCCACAGCCCATGATGGTATACGGCGACGCAACTCCAACCATCTAGCTATTACTAGCTACATGTGTCTATCAAGCGAAAGAATTAGCTCCAGAGGACTCACACTGATGACAAGGAGATGCTCGGTGAGGTTGCGTATGGTCGGAAGTGAGCACATGGTCATGGATCCCGGTGACCACCAGTGATAGGGATCAATGAAATTCGATTGGGTGAGGGAGCTCCATCTCGATTCCTCTCGCCCAGGTGCATCACTTTGACCACATCACGAACTAGGGGGTGGTCAGAATCATCGTTTTCTTGCTCGACGCCGGTGGCGGCTTCCAGAGAAGTGTGGGAGGTAGAGAGGGAGAGGGGAAGAATGAGAGGGTGATGTGGCATTAGGGTTCTACGATGACTTTTCTCATAGCATTGTAGGACACGGCGAGGTAGAGCTCGTCATTTCACCAGCGGCAGTGGCTAGGATACAACGATGACAATGTGTTCTTGGGCGCGAATCTGGAGAGCCTAGCAAAGGTTTTGGACAACTCGCGGATGACGTGTTGTGCCCGTGTGTGTCTGTCGCGACCTTGAGCAGCGGCGAGCGAGGTGTCTCGTCACGTTGTCGACCATCGACAAGAGGAACAAGACGATGGCCGACTACGCATTCGTTTCATGCGAAATGTTACTTGGGCCGGGCCGGAGCGGTGATGTGGTTTGCTACGTCTTGGGCTACGATGGCATGTTAGTAAGCCCTCTCTTGTTTTTTTTTATTTTATCTTTCTATTATCTATTTATTGTTTGAACTTTAATTTGAATCTTCATTTGATTTGCAGAATTTTAAATTTGTAGCTTCTATAAAAACATAACAAAGGTGATCTCTAAGTCATTCACTTGACTAGGATATTTCAGATGTATTTGTGATGGTGTTATTTTGGTTAATATTCAATATTCCAAATAGATATGTACTTAGCATTCTTTTTCTCTTAGAATTTAATTCTATTTGAATTCTTTGAAATTGGTGACCTCTTTACAAAATGTAATGTATTAAGTCCTGGTTTGTAGTAAGAGTTGGGTTTGTGACTTGTGCACTTATCACTAGTAGAAACAAGGGCTTTGGTTTTTTTGCCTCAAATGTCATTTGCACCGGATTTGGCACGAACCGGTGCTAAAAGGGGTCATTAGCACCGGTTCGTGGGGAGCAGCCGGCCGAGGGACCTTTTGCACCGGTTCGTGTTACGAACCGGTGCAAATGATCTATCTTTTGCACCGGTTCGTAACACAAACCGGTACAAAAGGTTCGTCGCCAGAGCACGTGTCAGCCGAGGAACCTTTAGCACCGGTTCGTGTTACGAACCGGTGCAAAGATAGATCATTTGCACCGGTTCGTAACACGAACCGGTGCTAAGGTCCCGAGCCCTATTTCAGCTCAGCTACACACGCCAAACAGCCCACTCGTTTCATTTTTGCTAGGAGAAGGTGTGTGTGTTGAGTGCTAAGTTGCTTCTCTTTGGCATGCACATAAGGTGCTCGATGAAATGTGTGAGAGAGTGATGCCGCTTGATTTTACACCCAACAAAAATGAGATGAGGTGCCGGAGCGACACTTAAGCTTTCTCCTCTTTATTTCCTCCTCGATCAAGGTTTAAGCAACAACTTAACCCTTTCATTTGTACGGTGCTAATTTCCACTATTTATAAATATTATGATGTTTTGTAATTGTTTATTGATAAACTTAATTAATTATTTGATGTAGATGAACCGGCGGCAATGGATGTACGTTGACCGACGTCTACCGAGTTCGGATCGGGCCTGGAAGAATTTATCCGTGTGGCTCGGGAAAACCCACGGACGGATGGTTTTATGTGTTGTCCATGTGTTGATTGCCATAACTTGAAGCAATACCCTGAATGGCAAGTCATTCACTCACACCTGCTTTGGAAAGGTTTCATGCCCAGCTATAATTGTTGGACCAAGCATGGAGAAAGAGGGGTTATGATGGAAGACGACGAAGAAGAAGAAGAGGATGATGATATGTACCCTAACTACGGTGATACTGCAACGAGGGCATGATGAAGATGAAGATGCGGGAGGAGGTGATCAAGACGAAGAGGCATCGGATGAGCCCGTTGATGATGATCTTCGTCGGGCCATCGCCGATGCACACGAGAGATGCGAAACAGAAAACGAGAAGCGAAAGTTAAAGGGCATGTTAGATGATCACAAAAAGAAGTTATACCCAAATTGCGAAGATGGCAACACAAAGCTCGGTGCCACCACAGAGTTGCTGCAATGGAAGGCGAGAGGCTGGTATATGTGACAAGCCATTTGAGAAGTTACTGAAAATAATGAAGAGGAGGTTTCCAAAGAATAACGAATTGCACGACGATGCGTACGAAGCAAAGAAGGTTCTCTGCCCTCTAGGATTAGAGGTGCTCGAAGATACATGCATGCATTAATGATTGCATCCTCTACCGCGCTGAGTACGAAAATTTGGAAAAATGCCCGGTATGCACTTGCACTACGGTATAAGATCGAGGCGAGATGACCACTGGTGATGTTGAGGGCGAGCCCCCTAGGAAGAGGGTTCCTGCCAAGGTTATGTGGTATGCTCCTATAATACCACGGTTGAAACGTTTGTTCAGAAATAAAGAGCATGCCAGGTTGTTGCGATGGCACAAAGAAGACCGTAAGAAAGACGAGATGCTGAGACACCCCGCTGATGGGTCGCAGTGGAGGAAAATCGATAGAGAGTTCCCGGACTTTGCGGATGACGCGAGGAACTTAAGGTTTGGTCTAAGTACGGATGGAATGAATCCTTTTGGGGAGCGAGCTGCGGTCATAGCACCTGGCCTGTAACTCTATGTATCTATAACCTTCCGCCTTGGTTGTGCATGAAGCGGAAGTTCATTATGATGCCGAGTGCTCATCCAAGGCCCAAAGCAACCCGGCAACGACATTGATGTGTACCTACAGCCATTATTTGAAGAACTCTTACGGTTGTGGAGCAAACCAGGTGTACATGCATGGGATGAGTACAAACAGGAGTCATTTAACCTACGAGCGTTGCTTTTCGTGACCATCAATGATTGGCCTGCTCTTAGTAACCTTTCGGGACGGACAAACAAGGGATACAATGCATGCACGCACTGTTTAGATGAGACCGAAGGTGCCTATTTGCATAAATGTAAGAAGGTTGTGTACCAGGGCATCGTCGATTTCTTCCAAAGAGGCACCCCGTCGGAAAGAAAGGCAATCATTTCGGAGGTGAGGCGGATCGCCGGGTGAAGCTCGAACTCCGTACCGGTGATGCTTTACTTGATATGGTCAAGGACCTAAAAGTAATCTTTGGAAAGGGTCCTGGCGGCCAATCTGTTCCGAATGACGACGTTACCGGACACGCACCCATGTGGAAGAAAAAATCTATATTTTGGGATCTACCCTATTGGAAAGTCCTAGAGGTCCGCTCTTCAATCGACGTGATGCACGTGACGAAGAATCTTTGCGTGAACTCTGCTAGGTTTCTTAGGCGTGTATGGGAAGACAAAAGATACACCGGAAGCACGGGAGGACCGAGTATCGTATGAAAGTCCCAAAAGACAAGCAAGAACAGGATTACAAGGATACGAGGAGTCGCTTAAGTCCTGCCAGCTACGCTCTTACCAAAGCGAGAGAAGGATATCTTTTTTGAAGTCCTTTACGGTATCAAGGTCCCGTCTGGCCTCTCCTCCAATATAAAGGGAATTATAAATATGGAGAAGAAAACATTCCAGAACCCGAAGTCGCATGACTCGCCACATTATTATGACGCGGTTGCTTCCGGTTGCATCGAGGGGGCTTCGCTCGGAAAATGTTCGAATACCCATTGTGAAGCTATGTGCATTCCTTAATGCGATATCTCGGAAGGTAATCGATCCAGCTAGTCTTCCAAGGTTACGGAAGGATGTGGTGCAATGTCTTGTTAGCTTTGAGTTGGTGTTTCCACCATCTTTCTTCAATATTATGACACATCTCCTGGTTCACCTTGTCGAAGAGATTGCCATCCTCGGTCCTCGTCTTTCTACACAATATGTTCCCCTTCGAGAGGTTCATGGGGGTCTTAAAGAAATATGTTCATAACCGTGCTAGGCCGGAAGGAAGCATCTCCAAGGGCTATGGAACGAGAGGAGGTCATCGAGTTATGTGTTGACTTCATTCCTGACCTTAAGTCGATTGGTGTTCCTGAATCGCGACATGAGGGGCGACTAAGTGGAAAAGGCACGCTAGGAAGGAAATCAATGATATGTAGGGACGGCATTTCTTTCACTCAAGCACACTACACAGTTCTACAAAGTTCCACCTTGGTGGCCCCGTATATCACTGATCACAAGAATATTGTGCGCTCGGAACATCCGGGGCAGTCCGAAGACCTGGATTACGCATAAACATATGCGGACATTCGGCGGTTGGCTCCGAGAACATCTCATTAATAACAACGGTATTGTAGATCGAGTTGTACATGTTGGCTGGGTCACCATCTTCGACTATAGTGACTTTCCGAGGTACGAGATAAATGGAAATACCTTCTACACGTTCGCCCAAGATAAAAAGAGCACCAACCAAAACAAGTGGTGTCCGCATTGATGCAACAAACACTAGCGAGTGGCAAAAAGGACACATATTATGGTTACATAGAGGAGATATGGGAACTTGACTATGGACCTTCTTTTAAGGTCCCTTTATTTCGGTGCAAATGGTTCAAGCTGGATGGAAAAGGGGTAAAGGTAGACCAGCTGTACGGAATGACAACGAGTGGATACCAACAATCTTGGTTACGAGAGACGAACCATTCGTCCTAGCCAATGATGTGGCTCAGGTTTTCTATGTGAAGGACATGTCCTCTAGACCGAATAAAAGAAAACATAAGGAAACGAGCTCATCCGATGAGCCAAAGCTTCACATAGTTCTTTCAGGGAAAAGAACCATCGTGGGAGTCGAGGACAAGACGGACATGTCAGAAGATTATAATAAGTTTGCTGAAATTCCGCCCTTCACGAGTGAACATTGATCCAACCATCGCGTTAAATGCTGAAGATACTCCATGGTTACGGTCGAAGCGATCATAATGTATTAATTATTATCATGTACCTTGAGCTCATATTGTGAAGCGTTTGTTGTGATATGTATCCGTAACATTGGTCGTTTTAACTAAATGCAATTATCCAAGTTTATTATTTTTGTAGATACACATGTTTGGAAATTTATCCTCACCTACTCGGTTGTTGGGTGTATAGCAGCTTCCGAGCGGGACTTGCGGGAAGAGTTACTCGGGCGGAGCTTCCGAAGATGTCTAAGATGGCCGTCCATCTAAGACATCTTCGAGAAACTCCGCCGGAGAGGCTCTTTCCTTCGAGGTCGCCGTCGTCGGGTTATATACCAGCTCCCTGGAAGCTCTCTATGCTCTCCCCTCCTTACCGTGAGCTATTGTTTGTTGGGTGTATACTAGCAGCTTGTGGGAAGAGTTCTCGGGCGAAGTTTCCGAAGATGTCTAAGACGGCCAGCCATCTAAGACATCTTCGAGAAACTTCGCCGGAGAGGCTCTTTCCTTCTTGGTCGTTGCATCTTCTCTCTTTGTTCTCTTTGCATCTAAGCATGGGGGCACGTTGGACGCACAAGGGTTCTGCATATATACACAAAGACATCGGGAAAACCCACTTCCCATCGAAGCCTTTAGAAATGCTGCAAAGGAAGTTGAAGAGGGGAAGTTCCGTCCCGAAGAGAGAGAAGGACCAGCTCACACGCGCCCTTGGGAATCCTGAACACCCGGGACGAACACGAACCATACCAGGTGGCAAGCCGTGGTGTATTGGGTTTCTGCGAGAAACGAAGAAATATCCCGATAGAAGCCGTCGGAGGCAAAAGGATGTGGTTCAAGAACGCGTTGCTAAGCTAGAGGAGCAAGTGAGGATGATAATGTCGAGGCTCGATCACGGTCACCCAACCTCAACCTAATCCGCGGATAGAAGAAGTTGCATTCGATGCTACCGGCCAGGGATCTCGGCGGAAGAGCGGCGTGGCTTCCACGGAGCTGCCCGGTGATGATGCGGATGTGGATCCGCGAGATGGCTCCTCCCTCCCCTGTGGATCCGCGGATGCCTTCGATCTCTACCCCTGTGGACTTTATCACGAGTCGACACCTTGTGAGCTACATTTCCAAACGATGGGCTACTTAACGCTCAAGGCGGCGATCGGCTATGTCTTACCGCCGGTACCCGATCAAAGATATCACTTCAAGCCGGTTCCACCGGATACGGCTGTTGCCGGGGTGGATCAAGTTATGGATGGGTATGGGCCGCCGAGGCTTGACCACCCCTGCCGGTGAAGGGGATTTGCTAGAGCTGGGAGAGGCCAAGAACACTACGAGTTCTATGGCGAAAGGAATTCATTGTGATTCCGGGTTGGAAGGCGCCAACAAGGTCTCCACCGAGCCGGCATTCTCCACCGATGCGGCCGTCTCCGGTGCGTGAGCCTTCCCCGCCGGCGCGTGAGCCTTCCCCGCCGGCGCGTGAGCCATCTCCGCCGCCGCGTGAGCCTTCTCCGCCGCCCAAGTATAAGAGGAAAATTAGGCGGGCCGCTACGACACAGCTGAGTCATAACAAATCACCGAGACGCAAAGAAGAGCCCCTCCCAAGTGTGCCTAAGGTTCCTCCCAAGAGACCTTATGACTATACAGTTGAGGAAAATGCCAAGATCGTAGCTGAACAGCACAAGCAACAAATGTTGAAACTTAAAAAGCCCCGAGCTGAGCCGGAGCCAGCTATATCTCTCGGAAAAGAAGTTGAAACTGCTGAAGAACCTTCATCAACCTGAGCCAAGTCTTTCATCGAACTATGACCGGTCTATTCGCAAGTCAAATGTGTTAGCAAAAGAGCGGTGGGAAAAAAGTAAGGTAGATGGGAAACCAGTTCCCCAGCTTGGAGCCCAGAAAAACTCGTGCCCCCCGCTCCAAGTGTATCCCGATGTCCTAGCGTGCCTTGATCCAACGATGGTAAAACTATACAAAGATGAGGCGGATGCGGCCGGTATGAGTATTCCCGAGTACTTAAGCCGCATCGAATTCATGGCCACGGACGATGTCCAATTAGCATACCATTACACATACGGGGAACCTCTTGTCAGAGCTGCGGAGTTGCCTAATCTATCAACACAGCTGCGAAGACTACATAATTGGTACTTGGATGCATGTAAGGACGGCCGAACTGGATCATGGTGGCAATAAGAGATGAGCACTACGGGCGAACCGACGTGATGAACATCGAATTTTGTGAATTATTTCAGTTATTCAACCAAGACGCCCTCGACAAATCTCTGCTGAGTGCATACTGTACTCGTAAGTATTATTTATGTAATTAAGTCTCTACCGCGACTCGTCCATTATTGCTAGCATATAACCATACTCTCACTGTATTATGCGGAATGAAGATTCGCGAATGCCGCAAGGGGCAAATCTATGATCTTGGGTTCGTTGACCCATATACCGTGAATGGGTATACTGTCGACAACTCTCCCAAGGACACGGAGAATAACTTGGTATATGTCTTAAGGAAAAACTCATACAAAAGGGCAATACTATTTCCTTACAACTTCGCGTGAGTATTCTTGTCTTCACACATTAAATCTTTTTCGCTTACTCCATGTGTTAAGTGTAATTGATGAGTTATGCATATATATGTGTGTCCGCGAGGTTTCACTATATCCTGCTAGTCATTGAACCCGACACCGGGATAGTAGAAGTCATGGACTCGAAGAGTAAACCCCTTGAGGCGTGGGGGGACATGGCTGATATCCTCCTCAAGGCTTGGAAACGGTTCACCAACAAGTCTCCGGGTTTAAAGAATAAAGAACTTCGAATAAAACATGTACCGGTAAGTACTACGGCTAGGCCGCGCATCTCTTTGATTGTAGTTTCAATACCATTATTATCATCCTTGATTATATATATATTATTTTGATTGAACTTTTGTTCTCGTAAAGTGCTTGAGGCGGGAGGACGGGAATAATTTATGCGGGTTCTACGTTTGCGAGTTCATCCGCCAGAATACCCACCATAAGAGGGACATTTTGGAACAACTTGATGTAAGTAATTAAACAACATTCATGGCTTTATTTTATCGATCACCTTGTGTTTCATTCACATACACACATATATATATATACTGACCATCGTACCTTCTTCAAATTATTAGATCGAACGGTTGCGGAACGGTCTTCTAGCAACAGAGCGTGTACGAGCAATTCAAGAAGAGCTGGCGGGGTTCTTACTTGAGCAAGTCATAGCTCCAGATGGAGAACACTATGTGGACAACCGCCAATATCAATGTTGATGTAGACATATATATATATGCATGAACGTGTGTCACTTTGATCGATATATGTAATACAATGGTTTCCTATATATATATATATATATGTGAATTGTCTGCATTAATATTATACCGTATTTCGAATGGGGCAGAGTCTCTGCCGCGACAGTGTTTTAGTGCAATTCCCTGCCGCGGCAGGGAAGGGCACTAAAATGCTGCCGCGGCCCAACCCTTTTGCACCGGTTCGTATTACGAACCGGTGCAAAAGCTCCCCGCCGAGCGCCCCACGGCCGGCCACGTGGAGACCCCTTTAGCACCGGTTCGTAAGAGAACCGGAGCAAAGGGGGCCTTTGCACCGGATGGTTTGCACCGGTTGGCCATCCGGTGCATATGGCCTTTAAAAACCGGTGCAAAAGAGCAGTTTTCCACTAGTGTATGTGGCTAAATTCCAAATATGCATTGTGATAGGGATGATTCCAATGCTTATTCTTTTGATTTTTTAAAGAATTTATCTATAAACTTGGTAGATAAGGATTTATTTTGTAGTCCTTTGCAAAAAAAAAATCTAAAGTAGAGCTTATCACTTGGTTTCTTCCTTGATAAAATGACCTCATTGCATTATTTCATGTGCCTAATTACTTCTAATGACTTGGGAACTATATTAGGGCTATTCCAAAGTGATTAGTATTCCTTCTTCAAACCTTGGCTTGAAATGCTTACGGTAGGCCTATTCTTCTCATAACACCAATGTTGCCGCTTCGGTGGAGTTCCCTGAGTGCAACGATCTCCAGTCGGCATGTCGCATGTTAGACCCACAACGCCTGGTTTTTTGCATGGTTTTGCAACTGGTTTAGAGTAATTCTCAAAAAAAAATCTTTCTGGGCCGTGGGCCGAAGCACCCCAGTGGCCTAATTTTTCTCGTACACCCGGAGTCCCCCACTGGCCTATTTGGAATGCCCATCGTGTAGATTTCCATCCCATCGCATCTGAAATTTGAGTCCGGAACTCCGGATAGCGTCACATCCAGCTGCCTACAGGCTACAGCTTACATGGAAAGGAAACAGAGTCGAACTCGGCAACCGACATAGCAATCGAGTCCCACTCCCGCTTCAACTCGGTTTCCACCTGGGCTCGATAAAGCGCTTCAAGATTTCTGCTCCGGAGGCCGATCTCCTCTCCTCGCCCACTGCCCAAACACCTACGCGCCGCCGGCCGATCAAACCCTAGCCTAGAGCCACCATATGATGATGGCCATGCGTGTTTCCGACGTGCTGCCTCCTCCGCCCAGCTTCCCGGCGTACATGTCCGGCCGCTCCCGTCTACTGTTATCGTCGGGTGCCGCGTTGCCGCCGCTGGCCGAGTCTGAGGCCGAATATCCGGTCTTCGCCGACGATGAGTACAGGGCGTTGATGCTCGCCGAGTTCGGCCCGCTGATGCCGCTGCTCTCGCGGGACGAAATCCAGGCGACCATACTCACCGACGACGCTGAGATCCATGCGCCCCCGCTGCTGCCCGAGGACGACGACTTGAAGGTGTACCCGCCAATCCCGCCGTGCCCGGCCGACAGCAAGAAGAGGAAGAATCCGCCACCGCCGCCGCAGCCGTCCGCAGAGGAGGACGCCATCGACGAGCCAAGCCCACGGCCGTCCAAGCGGCCCAAGCTGCCGTCTCCAAGGAGAACGAACAAGATGATGGCGAACTGCCTCCTGGAGCGGAGCCACAGCGCGCCTGAGCCCTGGGAATCCGGCCTCTGGTGCCACTGCAACGAGCTCCCCCGTCCCTGCGCTCTGCACCAGAACGCGCCCGGATGGCGGTGGATGAAGGAACACGACCAGAAACCGCCCGTCGGAAGCGACGACGGCATCACGGTGCCAAAGAGTCGAACCGACGGCAAGAGGTTGGCCCTCAGGTACATGCGGTGGCGCTGCAGGGTGTGGATGCCCACCCGCTTCTACGCCGAGCATGCCTAGCTGATCAAGATAGAGCTCTAGGAGGAGGACTTCTGGGTAGACTAGACTATGTTGACTCTCGAGTTCAGAGTCCATTTGTATTTGAAGATGATACGCATTGCTATGCCATTTCTTTCTTGTTGCTGTTGTCGACAATTGGTTTTGTACTCTGAAAACGATCGATGTAAGTGTCCCCGTCATATGTGCACAAAATAGTGATGTACTGAACAATTAGATCGTGGTGTCTACAACTACTATCTGATGTACTAACAGGAAATCCATTCGTTGGTGTCCTCTCGAGTGTAGAACCCATTTGTATTAGTAGAATTTAGAACAGATGATACGCATTGCTGCGCCATTTTTTTTCCAACTGGGACTTCCTTCTCATTTCCATTACATCATATAACGGAAATACATCCACTAGTGGAAAACAGGGCTTCCGTGGGAGCCTTTTGTCGCGGGCGCGCCTGCACCCGCGACAAATGGCCTGGCCACGTCGCCTCGAAACCATGTGGAGCGCGCGGAGGCTTTTGTCGCGGCCTTTTGTCGCGGGCCGTATTACGACCCGCGACAAAGGAGGTAGGAGCGACGTGGCCACCCCTTTTGTCGCGGGTCGTAATACGGCCCGCGACAAAATGTCCCCGCCCTATATATAGAAGCAGCCAGCCACCCCCCACCTCATTTTTTCCTTGGTGGTGAAGGTGGAGGTGTATGCTAGCTCATTTTTTCTACATGTGCACAAGAGGTGTTTGATGGAATGCTTGTGAGAGGGATGCCACTTGGTTTATTTGATAAGATTTCTCCTCTTTTTGATCCAAAAAGGTTAGCAACTATTTTCTCGACTATATATATATATGCATAGTCCGTACAATACTAATTTTAGCAAGGTGATTGCATCTGATACATATATAATTGTGCTTATGATGCGGATGAGTCATCCATGGATGTACGGTAACCGATGTGCTCCCGCTTTCGAGAGAGGGCGTGAATTCTTTCTTGCTTGTGGCCGAGGCCAACAAGTCGAAGCAAGGTTTTATGTGCTGTCCATGTCTAAAATGTAAGAACGAGAAGGATTACTCTTGCTCAAGAGATATTAAGAGCCACAGCTTCGGTTTGGGTTCATGTCCAGTTATAATGTTTGGACCAAGCACGGAGAAGAAGGGATTATGATGGAAGACGGCGATGAGGAAGAAGATAATGATGAGAAGTACTATCGATCTATGTTCTCTGAATGCTTTGATACCGCAATGGACGACAATGAAGAAGAAGGAGGTGAAGAACAGGCATCGAGATGATCCTGTTGATGATGATCTTCGTCGGGCCATTTCGATGCAAGAAGAGAGCGTGACACGGATAAGGAGAGGTTGCGGTTCGACAAGATGTTAGAGGACCACCACAAATTGTTGTACCCAGGTTGTGAAGATGGGCATAGAAAGCTGGGTAGCATATTGGAATTGCTGAAATGGAAGGCGAGGTCGGTGTGGTCGACTCGGGATTTGAGAAATTGATGATAATATTAAAGAAAGTCTGTTTCCAAGAAATAATGAATTGCCCGTCGGTACATATGAAGCAAAGAAGCTTGTCTGCCCTCTAGGATTAGATGTGCGAGAAGATACATGCATGCATTAATGATTGTATCCTCTACCGCGGTGAGAAGTACGAGAATTTGAATAAATGCCCGATATGTGGTGCATTGCGGTATAAGATCGGAAAAGATGACCCTGGTGATGTTGAGGGCGAGCCACCCGGGAAGAGGGTTCTGCGAAGGTGATGTGGTATGCTCCAATAATACCACGGTTGAAACGTTTGTTCGGAAACAAAGAGCATGCCAAGTTGTTGCGATGGCACATGGAAGAACGTAAGAAAGACGCGATGTTGAGGCACCCCGCTGATGGTCGGCGGTGGAGAAACATCGGGAGAGAGTTCCCGGATTTTGCGGGTGAGGCAAGGAACTTATACTTTGGTCTAAGTACGGATGGCATGAATCCTTTTGGGGAGCGGAGCTGCGGTCACGACACCGGCCCGTGACTCTATGTATCTACAACCTTCCTCCTTGGTTGTGCATGAAGCGGAAGTTCATTATGATGCCGAGTGCTTATCCAAGGCCCAAAGCAACCGGACAACGACATTGATGTGTACCTAAGGCCATTAGTCGATGAACTTTTGGAGTTGTGGGCCAAACCAGGTGTACGTGTGTGGGATGAGCACACGGAGCAAGAATTTGACCTACGAGCGTTGCTATTCGTAACCATCAATGATTGGCCTCGCTCTCGGTAACATTTCGGGACAGACGAACAAAGGATACAATGCATGCACACACTGTTTAGATGAGACTCGAAAGTAAATATTTGGGAAAAAGCGAGAAAAGTTGTGTACCCGTTCAATCGTCGTTTCCTTCCGCGCAAGCATCCCTTAAGGAAAAAAGGCAAGCATTTCGATGGCGAGGCGAGACCGCCGTCCGAAGCCTGTCCCCCGTAGTGGTGCTGATATATTTGACATGGTCAAGGATTTAAATGTTATCTTTGGAAAGGGTCCAGGCGAGTCGACCTGTTCCGAAAGACGATGACGGACACGCGCCCATGTGGAAGAAGAAATCTATTTTACGGGAGCTAGAATATTGGAAAGTCCTGGAAGTCCGCTACGCAATCGACGTGATGCACCTGACCAAGAATCTTTGTGTGAATATTCTAGGTTTTCTTGGCGTGTATGGAAAGACAAAAGATACAACAGAAGCACGGGAGGACCAGGAACTTCATAAAGGACGAAACGGCAATCATCCGGGGCGGTTTGTAGGGCCTGCCGGCTATGCTCTTACCAAACAAGAGAAGGAGATCTTTTTTGAAGCCCTATTCGGTATCAAGGTTCCGTCTGGTTTCTCGTCGAATATAAAGGGGATAGTAAATATGAAGGAGAAAAAAATTCCAGAACACCGAAGTCCCATGACTGTCACGTGCTTATGACACAATTGCTTCCGATTGCATTGAGGGGACTTCTACCGAGAAAATGTTCGACTAGCCATTGTGAAGATATGTGCATTCCCGAACGCAATTTCTCGGAAGGTAATGGATCCGAAACTTTGTCGGGATTACGGGAAGATGTGGTCCAATGTCTTGTCGGCTTCGAGTTGTTGTTCCCACCATCCTTCTTCAATATTATGACGCACCTCCTCGTTCACCTAGTTGAAGAGATTAGAATTCTCGGTCTCGTATTTCTACACAATATGTTCCCCTTCGAGAGGTTCATGGGAGTCTTAAAGAAATATGTTCATAACCAGAGCTAGGCCGGAAGGAAGTATCTCAAAGGGCTACGGAGCCGAGGAGGTCATTGAGTTTTGTGTTGACTTTCTTCACGACCTTAAGCCGATTGGTGTTCCTGAATCTCGGTATGAGGGGAGGCCGACTTGGAAAAGGCACACTAGGAAGGAAAGCAACGGTGTGGAGGGACAAGATTTCTTTCAATCAAGCGCACTACACGGTTCTATACAATTCCAGCTTGGTGGCACCGTACATCGAGAAACATAAGAATGTTTTACGAGAAATAAACCCGGGCCAGCCCGAGTCCTTGATTACACGTCAACACATGAATACCTTCGGCGGTTGGTTGCAAAGACATCTCATTAATGACCCATCTGCGGTGGAGCAGTTGTACTTGTTGGCCGGGTTACCATCTTCAAACATATGTACATTCCAAGGGTACGAGATAAATGGGAATACATTTTACACGATCGACCAAGATAAAAAGAGCACCAACCAAAACAGCGGTGTCCGCTTCGATGCAACGAGACGAGAATGGGCAGACCACCACATATTATGGATACATAGAGGAGATATGGGAACTTGACTATGGTCCCACTTTTAAGGTCCCTTTGTTTCGGTGCAAATGGGTGAAGCTCAGCGCTATACATATTGACGATAAGTACGGTATGATAACGAGTGGATCCCAACAATCTTGCGTACTGGACGAGCCTTTTGTCCTAGCCGGCGAGGTGGCTCAAGTTTTCTACGTGAAGGACATGTCTAGCAAATCAAGAAAAAGAAATCAACAAAAGAATACATCAATCGAGGAGCCAAAGCGCCACATAGTTCTTTCGGGGAAAAGAAACATCGTGGGAGTGGATGACAAGACGGACATGTCGAGAAGATTATAATAAGTTTAAAGAAATTCCGCCCTTCACGGTGAAAATTGACCCAAGCATCTTGCTAAATGATGAAGATTCTCCATGGCTACGGCGTAGAAGATCACAACACTAGATGGCGATGTAATAATGTATTCTTCATATATAGTTCCCAAGACAATCTCTACATTTATGTAATAATGAAGATTAAGCTGTGCTTGGCTTGTTGATCTGCTTGGCAAGGCGTATCGATGCTCCTTTTATAGGCACGGCACCGCTTCTACTTTGTCTTATTCCTTCGACGAGGCCGTCGTGCGCTACATGCTTTATCTCATCGAGCGGTGCGTCCACCCACGCGTCCTTATCCTGCCGACACCTTTAGTCGCGGTTGCAGCCACCAACCGTGACAAAGGTTACCGACACATCCTTATCCTGCCGACAGACTTTAGTCGCGGTTGCAGCCACCAACCGTGACAAAAGGCCCTCGTAGATAAGCCTCCCCCGATCTTTTGTCGCGGTTTGAGCCTCCACCCGGGATGAAAGTTTCGCGCGCCACTTCGTTCCCGCCTATTTTCTTCCCGCATTCCCGCCATTTTTCCACTATATATATGTAGGCTTGGACTCTCATATCCGCAAACCTCATCACTCTCTCCCATGGCTTCCATCGTATGTCTAACACCCGGGAGGCGGAGGCGCTTTGCGCCTCGAACTACCCCGCCCGCCGGCTACCGCGTCCCGACCAGGCTGGTTGCTGAGCGTCGGAGGCGTACCGGTCCCTCCTATCCCTGTAGGTGTGCCACGCGAGATGGCCATCACGAACCACTACTATTTCGAGCTCACGCCCGAGCAGCGGAGGAATCCCCGGTGGCATCCCGACTACGGCCCGACTTGGGACAGCTTCTTCATCAATCGGCGTGAGAGGGCGGTTGCCGAGTACGAGGAGGACGGCCCTCCTCCTTCGAACTTCAACGAGGCCGGCCGTCGGATGTGGTGGCGCGGCCGGACTCTCCGGAGCGTCCTCGGCCTATCGTGGCCCCCGCCTGCGCTACCCTCAATCCCGGCCGGGCGTGGTCATCCGCCGAGGTTCGACAACCGCGACCCCGATGCTAGCGACGATGACGTCGGCGACTTTGATGACTACGGTGGCGACGTGTATAGGACTAGGCACGACTATGATTGAATGGCTCCAACATTCGAATCCGGCCATGTATCTTATTTTTCGGTTGAGCTCGTACTTTAATTTCGGTTCAATCGTAATAAATTTCGTGTCAACCACTTTATTGAACAAAAACAACCGACAACGACTTTATAAACTAAATTTAAACTAATAGAACCGACAACGACTTTATTGAAATTACAATAAAATAGATAAATTACTAGTCTAGTCTCTACTCGTCGTCGGAGGTTGTCTCCGTCCAAAGGTCATCCCACCGAGGGTCGTTTTCGGTCCAAGTTGTATTCGAGTTCTCGAGCTCGAAGGCGGCGACGGCCCGACGGTGCCGCTGTTGGACCTGCGTTGTGCCCTAAGGTTAGCAAAGAACGCGTCGGGGGACCGCGCCCTCCACCGGCGCATCAGCTGCTCGTCGCGCTCGGCGATGGCGATCCTGCGCTGCACACGGCGATGCCGGCGACGGTCCTCGTCGGTGACGAGGCACGGCGGTGGCGCGAGGAACTCCGCCTCCTCTAGCGATTCAACATCCGGGAAGTTCATGTCGTGCCCCGGCCGCCGAAAGCGCCACGCCGCCGCGTCGTAGCGCGCGCCGCCTCTTCCGGCGTGTTGTACGTGCCGAGGGTGAGGCGGAAGCCACCGGCGCGTATCTCGGCGGTGAACCTACCGCTCGGATGCACTCGAACGCCACGGAAACCGGACGCCCCTCGACGACATGGAGGCATCCCGGAGATGAATGAGCGGAGGCGGTGGCGACGTGTGGTTGCGCCCGCACTCGTCGCTCTATATAGTGCACGCGGGGCATGGCACGTGTCAGCGGTGGCTACACGTCGCACGCCGGCGTCGGCGGGGTGCGGCACGTGTCAGCGGTGGCTACACGTCGCACGCCGGCAGCGACGGAGCGAGGCGCGTGGAAGAGGCGGCGACACGTGGAAGAGGCGGCGACGCGTGGAAGATGCAACTAGTTATATGGATGTCATATTCATGTTCATTGTATTTTTCTGACAAATTTTCATATATAACACTTTTCTATTTGATTTACCATTTAAAAGTTATTGAAATAACAAAAACAAAAAAGGAAAAAAGAAAAAAGAAAAAAACGAGAGCTGATCCGTGTCCAAGCTGCTCCGGGCCGTTGGATTCAAACGGCCGGAGCCGTTGGATGCGGAGTGCCACGGATCGGCCAAAAGGGCCTTTAGTCGCGGGCGGTGGCTCAGCCCGCGACAAAAGACCCCCCTTTGTCGCGGGTGGTAGCTCAACCCGCGATTAAAGGGAGCCTTTTGTCGCGGGTTGAGCCACCACCGCGACAAAGGGGTGGAGGTATATAGCCGACGCGTCGCGGGCGGGCCGCCCACCCGCAACACCCGGAGGCCAAACCCTAGCGACTTAGCGCCGCCGGAGCTGCCGGATTCTCGCGCCGCGCCTCCGCCGCCGCCGGCCGTCTTCCCGCCGCCGTGCCTCGCCCTCGGCCGTCGCCGCGCCTCGCCCTAGGCCACCGCCGCGCCTCGCGTCGCGCCGCCGCCGCGCCTCGCGTCGCGCCGCGCCTCGCGTCGCGCCGCGCCTCCGCCCGCGCGCCGCCGGCCATCTCCTGCTGCCTCCGCCGCCGCCGGGCGCCGGTCTCCCGGTGCCTCCGCGCCGCGCCTCGCCCTCGGCCTCCGCCGCCGCGCGCTCGGGCCGCCGCCGCGCCGGCTACGGGTAGCGCCGCGCGCCGGCCGCAAAGGAACACATTTTTTTTCTTTTTTTTAATTACTGTAATTGTTTTTAATTTAGTTTTTACATTTCTGTAATTGTTTTAGTTTTTAGGTTTTTGTAATTTAGTTTTTAATTTTCTGTAATTGTTTTAGTTTTTAGGTTTAATTAGTTAATTAGTTAATGTATTTAGTAGTTAGTTTTTAGGTTTAGTTTGTTAGTTGTTTTAGTTAATTTGTTAGTTGTTTTAGTTTTTATGTAATTAGTACTTAGTTTAATAGTTAATTTGTTAGTTTTTATGTAATGTGTGATAGTGCAACTTTAAAATGATGAAGAACATTGTTATTCGATGGTATCGATTAACCGCGAACGATTAGTCACTCCCTTCTAGCTAGCGTCGCCGACACCCTCCACCGACACCCTCTCTCGCAAACTAGCTAGCGTCGCCGACACCCTCCACCGACACCCTCTCTCGCAAACTAGCTAGCGTCGCCGACACCACTCCACCGACACCCTCTCTCGCAAACTAGCTAGCGTCGCCGACACCCTCTCTCTCTCTCTCTCGCAAACACGCGTCGCCGACACCCTCTCTCTCTCTCGCAAACACGCGTCGCCGCCACCCTCTCTCCCTCTCTCGCAAACACGCGTCACCGACACCCTCTCCCTCTCGCAAACACGCGCCGACACCCCTCTCCCTCTCGCAAACACGCGCCGCCGAGACCCTCTCCCTCTCGCAAACACGCGTCGCCGACACCCCTCTCCCTCTCGCAAACACGTGTCGCCGATTAGGGTTAGGGTTTGGTTTGTGTTTGATTAGGGTTAGGGTTTGGTTTGTGTTTGAACATTTACTTATCGATTTAATTCTTTTGCGAAACAATGGATCAATTCGAACGGGACTTGGAACAGGAAGACATATTCGCGGACATAATCCGCGATGGTACAGAAGCCGACCGAGCCGGCTCCGGTGATGGAGAACCCGACGGCTCCGGTCATGGAGAACCCGACGGCTCCGGTGATGGAGAAGCCAACGGCTCCGGTGACGGAGAAGCGACGACGGCTCCGGTGACGAGGTATTAATGGATTTCTATATGTACATATGTATTGAGGCATTAGTATAGAGGCATTAATGCAATTCTATATGTATTCTCTTAGGCCTCCGAAGATAAGATAGAGAAACGAGGCCCGGCAAAGAAGTTGACCAAGAAAGACCACTTCACAATTGAAGCTATATCACCGGAAGGCCAACCGGTGGTACCCGAGAATGTCGGAGTGAAGTTCAAAAATCAGTGCGGAGTTGTGGTTAGAGATCGTGTCCCGATCAACGTCGGAGAATGGAACAAGACGAAGAATGTGTCCGAAAATCAGGTTGCCGATAGGTACAAGGACACACTTTTCGGAGACCTCATGGCACATTTCACTTTGCCGGATTTGGGATCGGAGTCCGAGAATGCTAAGCAGCGAGAGCTAGTGAAGAAATGGGCTCTTAAGAAGATGGGGGAACTTTTCGGGCGTATAAGAACCGGTTATGGAAAAATTATAAGAAAGACAAGAAGCCTCCGAGTATTCGAGAACTACCTAGCGAAGCGGAGCATAAGCGGGAAGAATTTGTGAGGTACAAAGAATCGGAGGAGGTCTGTGAACTCGTCAGCGAAAAACAAGAAGAATGCAAGCGAGAAGAAATATCACCATCATACGGGGCGAGGGGGCTACGGAAGAGCCATGCCTAAGTGGGATGCACAGAGAGGCTGAGATGGAGCTGAACGGGATCACTCCAGAACCCACGCGAGAAGGATGGGACACAAGGGCTCGAAATTGGTTCCTCGCGCATGGCTGTGAGTATGACATGAAGACGGGGAACATTGTTGAAAGTGACACCGGGGTTAGGGTACCCGGGCAAAAATGGATTGAAGTGACGACGGATATAAAGGCGGGAAAACTAAAGTTTGCTCCCGATAGAGAGAAAGACTTGCCGACGCTTGTCCTCGGTAATCCCGAGAAGGGAGGACGAACAAGAGGCTTCGGCCCTAGTGTTCCGTGGTCGCTTGGGTTTCCGGCCGACGCGGAGACTTATAGAAGCCGAGCGAGAGCTAAACAACGCCAGCTGGAGGTGCGGAATGACCGGATGGCCGAGTTCCAACGCCGACTTGACCAGCGGCGGCGGGAGCTTCAGCAGCGAGCGGCGGGAGATAAATGAACTAAAAGGACAGCGCCCGCCGGATAATACCGCTGAAATATCTCGGCGACGAGACAAGCAGCGTGGCCGACTCGGAGGCCCCTCCTACACGGATGATGATAGATGCCGGTCCTGGCGACCCCTTGGATGGAATCAAGGAGACAACACCTTGTGATCTCCATGAGGTGTTCGGGAAGGTTTCGTTAAGGTGGCGGTCGGCTATGTCTTACCGGCATTTGGACCTGAAGGTGAGCCGGCAACATGGCATGGCAATCCGATTCCAGCTGGCTATGCTCGTGTCGGGGTGGATTCAGTTGTCCCGCAGTGGGAGACATTGGAGCTCCATATCCCTGGAGGTGATGGGGGGCTTACACTCGAGAGAGGTCTTTGGGAGAAATCATTCTGCGGGAAAAGAAGAACATCGGGCTGCCGGGCTGGGTAGCACCTAGTACCGGTCGTCCCGGCGAGTCACCATCACCTCCTCCGGGTGATCGCGAGGCCACCATCACCTCCTCCTACTGATCACATGTCGACACCATCACCCCGTGGGTACGACGTCGACCACGACATCGGTACTCCATCTCCATCTCCAGCGCCGCCGCCTCCGCCCAAAAAGACTCGGAATGCACCCAGCCGGAAGCGTTTCAAGAGTCCTGTCCCCAAGAGGTCGCCCCTCCCAAAAGTACCAAAGGTTCCTCCCCCCCGTCCTTGGGATCTTACTGTCGAGGAAAATGCGGCCGCTGTTGCGAAACACAACTATGATCATTTCCATAAGCCAAAACCTCCGGCGCCGAGCCATACACGGAGAAGCAAATAGCATATGCTACTAGTTTTCCGAACACACCATCGCGAGTATGACTTACACGAGAAGAAGGATGACTATACACGCACTCTTGCGAAGGTAATTGACACAAAGAAGGCTGAAAAGGCTAAGGAGAAGGACATTGCTGGCACGAGCAAATCATCGGCTAGAAGTGCAACCGAGAATAAGTCAACTTCAACAAGTGCACCCCTCAAGGCCAAGCAAACGACAAAAGGCAAAAAGAGAAAGGAAGTTCCCCTCCTCGGTGCTCAGCCCAAACAATCGATCCCACCACTCAAAGTGCTTAATGTTCCCAAGGTGTACGAGGAACATGGTGGTGGTTTCGATATGGAAGAAGCTGCAAAGCTAGCGGCTGCACAGTGACGTTACCGTGGAGGAATTGCTGTACTGCGGCGGATGCTTTGCGAGTACCCACTCGCTGATATAGCTCCTAAATTTGTCTACGGGGCCGACTTGATCAGCAGAGAGCAGCTGCATAAACTGCCAACACATATGCGGAATTTGCATCAGTGGTACCTTGATGCATGCAAGGAGAACATAAGGTTCATCGTGGCGAGTATACCATGGGAATATTACTACCGAGAGGAGGAGATCCATATTGAGATGAATGAACTCGGCGGTTATTCAATCTAGATGCCCTCGACAAATCTCTCATGAGTTGCTATTGCTTGTAAGTTGTTAACTACATATAAGTTCATTTTCATTCAGTTCATGTTCGTTTTCATTGCATATATATACTCATTATATCTTATGTGTTCTCTTTTGCAGACTGAAGATCAGTGAGTGCAAAAGTAATAATATTATCAATGTTGGGTTTGTTGACCCAGATAAAATACATGTTGAAACGGTGAAGCATAAACGCCAAGATACTGGGGGAAACCTACTAAGGTTTTTGGGGCAGCAATATTTCTGTGATTCAATATTGTTTCCTTACAACTACGAGTGAGAGTCTTAATGATCTTTTATGCACATTCAATTTTTCTTACTCGATGTTAAGTGTAATTCCCGACGTATATGCATAACATGTGCAGCTTCCACTTGGATTCTACTAGACATTCAACTCTGATAAGGGAGTAGTTGAAGTAAGAGACCCACTGAGTAGAGGCCTGGACGGGTTCCGGGACTTGCGAAGTTGCTCCAAGTGTAATTTCCTTCATCGCCGCGCTTTATCTTTCGTGAGATATCAATTAATTATCCACTCATTCAATCATTCTTTTGCATGGCAGGGCTTGGCAAGCTTTGAAGAATGTTCATAAGGACATTACCTTTGCAACGAAGCTAACATTTACTCCTGTAGCGTGCCCCCGGCAGCCACAAGGGACGAATCTATGTGGATACTACGTTTGCGAGTCCATTCGCATGTTAACCAGCGAGAAGCGGAACAGAAATAAATTCGAAGTAAGCAATAACATTCACAACTTTATTTATTATCATCAATATTTCGTTATCAAGACTGATATAGTCATACTCATCTCATTATCGTATATAGGTCGACTTCATGCGGGACGAGACTCCAACCAAAGGAACACGCACTAGGAATCGCGGAGGAAGCTGGCGGGACTTTTGGTTAGAGAAGTAATAAACAAGAAAGGCTTGTTTAGTCCAAATAGTTGTTCTACCTCCAAATAGACGGTCGTTAGTACCGTTTGTCGATCGTGAGCTCCATGTATATATGTAGGGAACCTACGAATATGTGTAAGGGGAATCGACTTACTGCTTCCAATATTTGTTTGATCGATCTATATATATATATAATGAATGAATGTGTACAACTTCTAGTAGCGTACAAATATATGCAACTTTTATTTTCGAACGAAAAAAATGAAATAACGAGGCGGTCGGTGGCGGGGGGGAGGGGTGCTGCACCCCTCAAACCCTAAAGCGAAGCGTTGTGCGCGCGCCACGTAGAAGGCCTTTTGTCGCGGGTGGTAATACCGCCCGCGACAAAAGGTCCTGTGCCCTGCGCGCCCCGCGGCTGCCACGTGGTGGACCTTATGTCGCGGGTCGTAAGTGACCCGGGATAAAAGGCCACCCTTTTATCGCGCCTTGCTTGTCGCGGCTGGCCGCCCGCGACAAAAGGCCCTAACCACCCGGATCAAAAGGCCTGTTTTCCACTAGTGATCATTCAGTTTACTGTCTCCACCACACAACACACAAAAGGAAAATAAACTGCCCAGCAAAAGGAAAAGTTTTTGGTAGGAAAACCCGCTGCTCAGCCTCGGCATCGAAAACTAAGCTACGGGGCAAAAAACCTACCCCTACACTACCAAGTTTCAGGTTACCACAACCACAAAAGAGCTTCAGAATCCCGAGAAAACCACATCAACAGCTCAATCCAGAAGCTAACAAAGCCACTGACCAACAAAGGCCCAACTTTTTCCTTTCTAGGTTTCCCCATTAGTGATCATTAGAAGTCCGGTCCGGGGCCTTGGAGTTCCTGGAGCAACCGCCGCAGCACCATGATGCGGTCGCCGACGCCTGTTGTAGCATCCGATCGGCGCCATTCTTGATCTTCTCCCCCTCCTCCGCGCCATAAAGCCACGACCAAAAATGCAGGAAAGAACAAATTGTGGCGATTGTTACTAGAGGAGAGCGAACAACATATCCGTCAAAGGTTATCTTGTTCCGACATTCCAGATCCCCCAACATATTGTGGCAAGGAGAATCATATGGAATTTCTTTCCATGTGGATAGAAACAATGTAACCAGGTTATACTTTGCCATAAAGACATGGGGCAAACCTCGGTTCCCAAAATCTTCCCCAGGACCCCCGGACCACTTTGGCATTAGCACACTCAAAAAACAAATGTCTAGCAGTTTCACATTGATTACAAAAGGATCAGAGAGGGGAACCTGCCCATCTGCGTCTTTTCAGATTGTCTCTAGTCAAAATTGCATTTCTGAACAATTGCCAAAGGAAAAATTTTATTTTGAGAGGAATTTTGGCTTTCCAAATCCATTTGTTGTGAGAACCAGCCAGGTTTCTCTCAAGGTGTTGATACATGGATTTGGTAGAGAAAACCTTTTTGTTATTCATATTCCAAGTAACCACATCCGACTCATTTACCAAGGGCCAAGCCCGGGCCTTGGATTTGATAAAATCCCAATGTACCATCATATCGAGTAACAACCTTCTCCTAAAAGGGACATTGAAATCACAACTAAGCATTCTCTCGAAGGTCCACTCCTGACCTTGACAAATATCAAAAAGATTCGAATATACCTCACATAAAGGTTTATCATCCAGCCAGGGATCAATCCAGAATCTTACTAAGTCACCTTTTTTTAACACAACTCTACGCCCCTCAAAATAGTAATCCTTTACTTTCAAGAGCGTTTTCCAACCAGGAGAATCCCGGATACAAGGTTTCACCATCGCAACAGACTTGTTTCTAAGATATTTCGCCTTCACAATTTGTTGCCACAAACCATCTTGTGTCTCTAATTTCCACCACCACTTACATAGGAGACTAATATTTTGTTTTCTGAGATCTTTGACCCCAAGACCTCCTTTGTTTTTTGGATCGACAGATTCTCGACCACTTGACCATATGATACTTTCTCTTCTTATTCTTACCAGCCCAAAAGAAGCTCCTTCTATGTTTATCCAACTTCTCAATAAATGTTTTATTTAAAAGGAACATAGACATATAGAAATATGGAATCCCCGAGAGACTGGAATCCAGAAGAATTAAGCGACCTCCCAAGGTTGCGGAGTCCCCAATCCAGGAGTCAAGCTTTTTAAGCATTTTAGCATCAAGAAAATCCCAATCAACTCTTTTCAGCTTTGCAAAGGTTACCGGCATACCCAAATATTTCATCGGTAACTGACCAACTTGACAGTTAAAGAGGTCAGAATAAAATCTCGTGGTCTCATTGTCAGCATTGATAGTGAAAATCTCACTTTTCAGAAAATTTATTTTGAGTCCAGACATGAGCTCGAACAAATAAAGCAACAGTTTCAGGTTTACAGCTTTTTCAGGATCATGAGTTAGACATAGCACCGTATCATCCGCATATTGTAGGATACCTACCCCTTTATCCACCAAATCAGGAGCCAAACCGCAGATCAAATCATTGCGTTGTGCTTGAAGCACCATCTTAGTCAGGGATTCACCTACCATATTAAACAAAAAAGGAGCCAACGGATCTCCCTGTCTAACCCCCTTGGCACTTTGGAAATATGGACCCATTTTATCGTTGATTTTGACACTCACCGTCCCATTATGAAGCGACCTGTCGAATCCACGAACACCAAAGGGGACAGAAGCCTCTAGCTTCGTGACAACTCAAAAGAAAATCCCAATTCACTTTGTCATAGGCTTTTTCGAAATCAAGCTTTAAAATTACCCCAACTTGTTTTTTAATATGTACATGATGCATAACTTCATGTAAGGAAAACACACCATCCATCAGATGTCTATTTTTTATGAAAGCATTCTGCTGAATGCTAAAAAGCATTGCTGCGCCATTTGTTTCTTCTTCTTGTTGTTGTCCACAATTTGTTTTAAACTCTGAAAATAGTATGAGTTAGCCTTACCAACATAGCACGTTTGTGATCTAGCTATTCAGGACATTACTATTCTAGCCTGTCAAGTGCCAACGATGTAAGAAAGTTTAAGCACTGGAGGAATCTGCTAACTCAAGGGCGCCGCCCCAGGTTGCTCATGGGTGCCAAGTGCATGGCCCGTATATGGCTTCATGGTGGGTGTGAGGCTTGCCTCTAGCCGTTGTCATCTGTGTCTTCGTGATTCCTCCCAAGGCCTCGTTGGGTGCAAGTGTATTTTCTGGGCTTTTGATGGGTTTTGAGGTGTAAAATCCTTCAGCCACCGACATGGAGACCCTTTTGCCGCCTACATGGAAATCCTCTTGCTGCCCCTCTTCAGCTCTTCTCCAGCCAAGCTGGATTCCTCTGTGAGTACTATCCACCTCACCGCCTCCTCTCTCTCCCCTTGTACTGCTAGCTAGATGCGCATGATGTCAGATCTAGGGTACTTGGTTCATTTCAGTCATTTTCTTGATTGCCCAATCTTGTTAGCTAGTAATTTTGTGGCTCCGATGCTCTAGCTATACTTGCAATGTTGTGTATGTGGTCTTCCCTGACATGTGGATGGTGGAGACTTAGATGCACTTGTGCACTTAAGTATTCCAGAACTGATGAACTATTACTTGTTACACATGTATGCATCAGTTCATTGTGCATTTATTTTTAGCTAATGTATTGCGTATCTGAACGAAGAGAAGTATCAACTGAGATGGAACAATACTGCTAATGTGCAGTGCAGCAACGAGTGCCGCAACTCTGCAAAAAGAGGATATACCCTCGAGTTGACCTTGTAAGATTTGTGCTCTGTTACTGGCTAACCTCTACTAGTATTTGCAGCTGCCAATGGCTTGTGCTGATGTGTATTAACTGTTTTCTTTACCCCTTTTGGTGTATGTGATTATGTTGATCAATGATAAAGAAAATAATCGTATTCTTTTAAGCCGTCAGTCAGGATTTGTTCCCCGGACTTGGAGTTGTCTTGCTGGTTTTATAGAGGTGATTTCTACTCCATTGTTCATATCTCTTGTGCATATTGCTATGTGCTTAGTTATACTTAGAGTACTTACTACTTAGCAAAATACCGTACTGCTAGTAACTTAAGTTGACTGCAAAAACCCTGAAGTTAATCTCAACTAACTCTCTTTTACTCCGTTTAGGTTCCAAATGATATTGTTTAGCGCGTGGCGGCTCTGGGCGACGACCCGAACCCAAGAAGAGGCAGCCCATCTTCCTCCTCCTGGCCGCTGCCACTGTCGGGGTCGGCGGTGGCGGCCGCGTCCGGCTGCCAAAGGCAGGGGCGGTGGTGGCGCATCCATGGACTCCCCTTCGCGCGAAGGCGGCCGGGGTCTTCCAGGGGCGGCGACGGTGGACGGCGGGTCTGGTGGCGATGGCCTTCGGCTACTTCACCTAGATCATGGCGGGAGACGCGGTGGTGTGGCGGAACTCGGCGGGGAAAGGGCGGCAGCAGGATCACTGCTGACCTCCACCGGCCGGATTGGAGGAGGAGGATGGACCGCGATTCCCAGCCATGGCAGCGGCGTGGGGCCGGCCTTTCCGGCTTTCATGGTGGTGGTCCTAGCGTTCTTCTTTCGCGAAAATGAAGACGTTCCGGATGCCTATCTTTCTTCATCTAGCCGGAGAGATGAGTTCCGGAAGGCTCCGACAGCGAATGGAACAGTGCATCTTTTGCCTAGAGTTCACAGGATCGGGTGGTATTCGGTCGCGCGCACCCATGTTTTTATTCCAACCGTTTGGTTTCGGAGGGAGCGGCGTGAAGCTGTGTTCTGTGTTGACATCAAGAGACTTTTGGTCCATGGTGAAGTCAGAAGCAGAGAAATTCATGAAGGAGGGATTGGGGGATTAGCTAAAGAAGGTTCAAGTCTCCGCGATGTTGAGGATCTTGCTTGGTGTTCCGGGATTCGCAGCAGTGGTATCACTACAAGATGACCCCTCCTACAGCAACAGATTTATCTGTATCTAAATGCCAATATAGGCGTTGCTAGCGCCTCTACCAACGGATAATGGTGCGTTGCGTTTTTGGGTGTTGCAAGGGTATAATGCAACGCATATAGGTCCGTTGGTAAGAGGGCCGTTGCTAGCCGGCAACGTATAGAACTAAGGGTGTGCAACGATTACATATGTTGGTGCTTAAACTGCCCGATTGAATTCATGGCATATATAATTTTAATTTTGTCAAATAAATAATTGCAGTGCTTGCAAGCGGTGGTCCACATATAATATCCATTAAAAAAATTCAATTATCTTGAATTGGGTCCATGTTGTGCTTTCAAGAAATACGTGATGTGAGAAAAAAAAACAATATCACTATTTATAGAGAAGAGAAACATATTATATACTGCATTAAAATCGTAATATTACAAGAGGAACACCATCCACGAGTGGTACATATATAAATATTTTGTTTACAACATCTCTTCCCTCCTACGATTCTAAAGATGCTCAGACGTGAAGTAGATTATCCAGCAGAAACAGCATTGTCCTCCTTCCATTCAACTTGTCACTCATATCATCATCCATTTATCTATTGAATCTACAGGAAAAGGCCAAATTGTTAACACAGCAATGGGGGAAACATCACATGATTCAAGTAGCGAGACAATAAAAAAAGTCATGTACAAAGGGTGAAGGCCATGCAATTTTTGTTCCGTCTGCATTACCAAGAATGGTGCATTTTTTTCCGTTTCCGTACCAACTCTTTAGTTTCCATAAGTGACGCATTGACATGTACAACCCAGAATTGGTTTGTTATGTCAGCGCCATCAAGTTTATATTTTAGAACACAATAGATTCTTTCAAAAAAAAGATGTAACCAGAATTTAAATAATGTAAAAACATTATCACTCACATCAAGTGAAGCTAAGTAAAAGGATGAACAGGAGAAAATAATTAGAGTACTAAAGTTTGCACATAGTTCCACGTTTGATGATTTAAACACACATTTTTATTTCCATGATAAATAGAATAGAGGCATGATTTAAACAATAGTAAGACCATGTCTGTAGGCATTTCATGATGTACATGCAGAGTAAAGTCTATTGAAAAATGAAATAAAAGTGCTTAATTTGCATCTTCGTTAGTTATACCTTTAAATTCACGTCTACGTGCTTCTTGGAATTTATTCTAACACATCAGTAGCAGGTCAACGCCAAGTCTGTGTGCAGAACAATGTGTGATATACCGTGCTTTTGAAATAGCCCATCGCACCTACACGGAAAGATAATTAACCATTATAAAGATATGAACTATACATCTGATAGCATATCAAAACCTTCTAATTAACTAGATCGACACAATGAATGTAAAACGAAGCACGAGCGATTGTCTTGCATTTACCTCTATGTAAAGTGGATTTTTAGTGGCTCGAAACCAGCCAAGATAGAAATATAGTTCCAGTCCCTTTGTTTACTAGCCAAACTTCCAAGTATTCAGTAGGAAACACAACTATGATGTTCATCCAGTTAACTTCACCTGCATAACTGAAGTTCACTAAAGCCAGTAGTTTGCTCCCAGGTACAGGTCAAATATGGGAGGTTTATTATGGCCGTGGATTTCTATCACTAGCATGCAAACTGACCTTTGGGTGGCACTTATGAGCATTCCATGTGCTTCTCATTGTGTATTTTCTGAACACATGCAGTAAAAAAATATGAACGAGGGGCAATGCACCTAAATAATCAGGCTACCCATTAATAAGCTTTATTATGCAGAATGTGTAGAATGTGCACACATATACATGATAATTGTTTACTCTTTTGGTCACATATTTGTTGCATAACTTAACTATTGTTTGTAATCAACATAATGGCATGATGCAATGAAATATGAAGATATGATCCTAACGAATTTTACAAGCAGCACATAATGGTATAGTTTGGGAAGGACTGTTGACATAGTGTAGTTTAAAAAAGTCAAAATGGGCATACTGTAAATACACCCTGATTCTAGACTTCAGTTCCAGCCCTGAAGTTACATAGATAACAGGTACCTTACCTGGCCAAGATAGGTGCACAATATTAAGCTGTTCACATAAAATTTTCTTCTAATCTGCCGAAGTAAAGCCCTGTTACTTCTCCGTTTTAAGCTTCAGGAAATAAATTCTAGTTGCTAAAAGCTGCAGGACGAAACATGTCATTGACCAGAACATATGCCCTGTTGCAAATAACAATACTAATCATGTTCTTCCTGATCACTTAATTAATTACCTAGAACAGTGCCCATGGAAAACCAGACTCTGCATTTGGCACTCGCGTGAGGAGTGATGTGAGAGTTCCTGCCTTTAGTACGTATACATGTGACAGGCATCTCCTCCTCCTCCTGCTGCACCGACAAATTCCTCCTCCGGCCTACTCCTCCACCTACACCGCACCGATGGCCTCCTCCTCCTCCTGGACGTCATACACCGGCGTGGCGACGACAGCACGGCCGAGGAGGCGGCCCACTGCCACGGTTCCCGAGTCCAAGCAAGATCTAGATCTAGAGGTAGATCTAGATTGGCCTTTTCTAAAATGTTGAAAGAAATACCACCGGCCCACCAGGCTTGTACCCACGAGCGTGCGCTGGTGCGCTGGCGATAGGCGATTTTGGTGCACCTGCGAAGAGTATCTCCACCGGCGCTACCCAAATAGGCGCCGGCAGGGGCGCCGGCACTGCATCGTTCATTTGGGGATGGTGTTCCCACACCGATGCCCCCATACGGCAGCCCCAAAAAAAATTCAAATGTAAAAATATTTAAAAAAACGAAATTCATACAAATTTAGACTAGTTTTATACAAAAGTGACACGAATTTAAACTAAATGAAACCTGAACTTGAAATTAGACCGAACCCTAATCTACTGGCCGTCAGTTGGGGCATGCGATGGGCCTGCCTCGTCGGCGTTCTTCCCCTTTGCCGCATGAGTATGTGCCCGTCTCTCCGCCCTTGCTTCGCGCATCTGGTGGTGGAGCATAGCCTCTGGCGATGCTGGAGCTTGCCGGCGGCGCTGCCCCCTCAGGGACGCAAGCCACTGGCGATACGCCTTGTTCTGAGCGAGCCTCTTGCTTGCTCGCGGGCGACCGCCTTGGCCTAACGCTGAGCGTTGAGCTCAAGGAGCTTTTGTCACTCCTCCGCCATGAGGAGACGCCCCGCCTCCTCCGTGGCCGCCCGCTGGCGCGAGATCTCGACGACGTGGTCGAAGTTGGCGGCGTTGAAGAACTCCCGCTCCTCCTCCTTCAGCCTCCGGAAGCGCTACGCGTTGAAGGAGGCCAGGATCGCCGCCTGCTCCGGGTCACCGGAGACCTGTAGCTGCTCGCCCCACTGTGCTGCCTCCTCCGCCGCCTCAGCTTCTGCGTCCTCTATGTACGCCTCGTCCCACTCGTCAAACTGTGAGTCGCCAGAGTCATCGGAGTTGAAGTCAATCTCGGGCGTCGGGTTGTGGCTGCGGCAGCTATGGCTGCGGTGGTGGTTTCGGCGCCGATGGCGGCATGCGGCCGTTACGGCCAAGCTTCGAATATGTCGTATTCAGCCGCCGCGGCATTGTTGTGGTGGAGAGGAGAGGATACCGTGGCGGGGGTGATGGAGATGAGAGAGGATAGCGCGGCGGCGAAGAGTAGAGGATAGCGCCGCGGCGGGGGAGGGCGTACTAATAGGGGTTCCAACTAGCCGCACATTAGCCAAGGCGTTGCATTTACGGCGGCATCTGCGCGTGGACCGGTAGTTTCATCGGCGGCCGGCCGCGCTTTAGCCCAGCCATCGCATTTATGATGCACCTGTCGCTTCGAGTCGCTGCCAAGGCGGCCTCACCAGCGAAAACCGACGTGCCGCGAGGCGTCGGCGCGTCCGATTCGCGTCCTTCATGAGGGGGTCGGCACGGGGTTACCGATCTATTGGGCTCGAAACCGGACGCGCCGGTGTGAGCCCTAAAACCACATCGGCCCTCAAATAGCTATCGGGACCGCGCGCCGGTGGAGATGCTCTAAACCTTTTCCTAGTAGTATCAGAAATCTGGCTTTGCACGCGAAAATAACTTGGCTGGCCTTATTACAGAACTGGTCGGTAGTACGCACTAGTACATCCCAGCCTCTCACGCGTTTTTCTTGGACAAAATCTGCAGTGGTGGAAACTCGCAGGTCTAGTTGACCTGCAGACCGCTGACGTGCTTGCATAAGTGCTCACATACCAGTATATAGCTTTCTAGGTCTTCATCGCGAGCTAGGTCGCCGCAGGAGACCAAAGGTAAATTCCTATATATACAACATACAAGCATGTATGTATGTATCCACAATTCCACATGCAGGCGAGACACTGAAGATGTTAGAGCCGGCGTCATCACCATCCTTATCCTTCGCCCAATACTGGGCGATCGTTGCAGCTGCACTGATCCTGTGCGCAGCGCACGTCGACTTTGTCCAGGGAGGTAAGCAGTGCATTGACATATGACATTGACATATTGTATCATCATGAATCTCTGCAATGATCTATGGTTATATTACGATTCCCACTGATGGATATCGAGGTATATATATATTTGCAGGTGGAAGGCGAGGGCGGGCACCTCCGGCTCCCCTACCGCACATGACTCTAGGCAAGAGAAGGGACATCTGGCGCGATCTCCCCTTCCGTAACCACAAGCGGCCGCCGTCATCGACCCCGCCTTCACTACCTTCTCCTCCTCCGGCGGCATCAGACCAACCTCCTCCCGGCAGCCAAAGTTAGTGCTGATAAAGGTGATGCTGATGTAACTTGGCTAAAATAATTCCGGGCTTCCAGATTCCACGTTGCGCGCGCAGCGGCCGGGCTGCCATCATTTCACCATTTAACTGCATGTTAGTATGTTGCTAGGTTTCAGTCTGTTTGACTTGCCATAATGTTTGGTACTCAATGTAAGAAAACAGGATTTAGCGACATTTATACTTTTACTACTTGTTCCGATCCATATTATTTGATATTAAAGTGGATATATCTACAACTAAAATGTATCTAGATACATCTATATTAGAATCAACTAATACGAATCGGAGGGATTAATACAGTTTCTCCTTATATACAATAATACAATGCTAGCTTGCTCTTACCATATTAGCATTGCAAAATCTTGAGAAACCAAATGATGATAGCGCTTGGTATCCATGTATGGGTTGTTCGTTCCCTCCTCAAGTTCAAAGCAGGAAGGGAGGGGCGGAATGATATAGCAATTACATTACTATTTTTCACAGAGAGGCAAATCAGTGTACCTTGATGACTTAATCAAACCGGGCAAATCCTATTTAACACCTAACACGGGGGCTATCTGGTGCTCCGCATACCCCCGCCTCATTGTGGACCTGGCCCATTGTTTCCAACATGATAGATGTTTCCTTGCAATGATACAAAATGTTGCTTTTTCTAGGCAAGCTCGCACCATCGATGTTTCTGTTCTACAGTTCTTTTTTGAAACAAGGCAAAAGACTTACCATTTTCATTGATAAAGAATAAGTTTTAGAGTTTTACATTCTCATACTTGGCCAAAAAGCCAAGCCAAAAAACCTAACACCTACTCTCGTGGAATTACATTACTCAATACTTTCACTCCCGCCATACTCCACGTAGCAACCTCATCTCTAATCTTTGTTATTACCATGTCTGTGGTGGAAGCACACATTTTTCCTTGTGAGATTTTGTAGACGAGGGGTGTGATGTCTTTCGGTCTTTTCCCATCAAGCCAAGGGTCATCCCAAAAAAGTGCCTTCTTTTCATTTCCAGTGGAGATCTTTGTCACCGCGACGAATAGCTCTGCATCTTGGTTGTTGCATGGGTTTCCAAGGCCAACCCATGGTCTTGCGTCATCACTCCATTCATGCCAAAGCCATATCATGGGAAGACCCGAAGCGAATTTAGCGAGGTTTAGAATCCCAAGACCTCCATATTCCTTGGGCTTACACACCATATCCCAACTAACTTTGCGTTTTCCTCCGGTGACTTTATCACTTGCCGCCCAAAGAAAGGCTCTCTGAATGCTATCAATTTTCATGAGCACCTCCACCGGCACATTGAGGACGGTAATGTGGTAGATGACAATGCTAGTGAGGACGGACTTCACAAGGGTGGACCGGCCGGAAATGGTGACATGTTTCCCAATCCATGTCAAGAGCTTGGCGGCCACTTTATTTTCTAACGGTTGGAAGTGTATCCTTTTTTGCCTAGTGACTGAAAGAGGAAGTCCGAGGTACTTCATTGGGAAGCTTGTACGGGAAGCCGGAAAGGCTTGAAGGATGTCATTGAGATCAAGCTCCGTACATTTAATCGCCGCCACTTGACTTTTTGCGCAATTACTGACAAGACCGGTTACATCTCCAAAGTGTTGCAAGGTGGTAGAAAGGTAGTTGATGTCATCGTTGTTGGGAACCATGAAAATAGCGACGTAGTCGGCATAAAGAGATGATAGGGCAAAGGTGGCCGGTCTTTCGATGAGATGATGATAACGTCGATTTGTTGGTGGAGTTCGTGCTTGACAATCCGACTACACGTGCAAAGCTCGTGTGCCAATGCAATCGCTAGGACAATCTCCGGGAGTTACTGATCTTGCGGATGCACGATTAGCCTGGCCAAAAGGTCTTAATGCCTACCTAAAATCGAGAACAAGTAAGAACTAATAATGCAATCAGAATATTGCAGATATAGATGAAACTTTATTGAATAAGATGGGATTCCGAATAGTCGGTCTTGTTCTAGGCATTAGCCTCAAAAGAAGTACACGAAAAGTTGCATCAATGGCTAACTTTTAGTCTAATCAAAATACGAGTCTAAACGTGAAGGCTATATGGGTATTTAAAGGAGGAAAAGGTGGGGTTTCGGTCAGCCATACGTATGGTGGCCGAACCAAACCCTAGAAGGCATTTCCCCTTTCAATACAGACTCTAAAAAGTGGCTGACTTAATTCCTGCGAAAATAACATGAGCCTGGCCCAAAACTAAAGGACGAAATTATGACGTATAATGTTGTGTATTTCATCCAAGTCTTCAATCATTATTATGGTGGTTTCAAAGTTCTGAAATCTCCACTAGTGGCATCCTCTTCAATCCTCACATGTTTGCTGCCATCTTCTTCATGTGTGATCATGCTCCAATGCTTGTCCTTCTCATCCATGCTAGGTCCATCATTCCTAAGAGTAAGAGCATCCCCAGCCGTCTCCCCGACGAGCCCCCTAGGACCGCGTTTTGTCATCCGGATGGACGAAAATGGCCCAGTCGCGCCCCCGGTTCCTCGTTTTCGTCCGGAATAGGCCTCTCATCCGTCCGGAGAGCCCAGGCCATCCCCGACCCCCCGGGGAGCGCTCGGGGACTCCGGACGAAACGAAAGCGCGGGAAACGCCGAGGAAACTTCCCGCGCGTCTGGTGGCCCCAACTTGTCGACGAGAGACACCGATCGTCGTCCTCATCGCATCGTCTTCCGCGCGCTGTAAAAACCTGCCGCCGGTTAGTATTCGCTGGTCGCGTAGCTTCCACGCGGCGAGTTAATGCCGTCGCCTCGGTATCACGCACGCCTACCTCTATTTATCGTCGAACTACCATGCCTGCCCCACATTCACCTCGCTCGCCTTCCCCCAAATCTTCCCCGATCTCGAACAAACCAGCGGCAATCAATCAATGGCGAACGATGGTGCGGCCAACAATGGCTTCGGCCGCCGCTCTCTCCACCAATGGGAGGGACGGCTCCTCCACAGCGCGGGCAACCCAGCGCCGCCGGACTTCCGCACACCGGGAGGATGGAGACTAAGCGTGGGCGGCGTGCCGATCCCGCCGCCGCCAATGGGTCGGGCCGCCCTGGAGGCGGTGATCGACGCAGTGCTCGCCACATTCACCGACGAGCAGCGCGCGGAGCCGCGCTTCTTCCCCGACGCCTACGACTCGTGGACCGAGTTCTTCCTGAAGGAGATATGCCCTAGAGGCAATAATAAAGTGGTTATTATTTATATCTTTGTGTTTATGATAAATGTTTATATATCATGCTATAATTGTATTAACTGAAACAGTGGCGGAGGCAGGAATAAATTTATGGTGTGGCGAAGTCTATAAAGGAAAAAATGCAAGACTCCACAAGATAAATATTACTATGTGTTCACGGGTACAGATGTACTGCATAATCTTAAAATAAATAGTTTTCTAAAATACCTGACTAAACGAAAATAATTTGAACGAGCGATCAACAATTTTAGCTAATTCAACAACGGATGATCTGCATAGAAAATTAGAAACATAGAAACAACAAAAAAATAAATTAATAAATAGTAGAGTTATATTAGGAAAGAAAGGCATGTTATTCAGGGAAGAAAAATACGTACCCATAATGAACTTTTATTTGCTTGGCAGTGGCATTCTTCTACCTTTCGCTTGGAAGTCTTTCTTTATTTCTGCAAGATCAAGTCCTTTAAATATTCCCCGCTCGATGTAGCACACCATCAAGTCATTAAGCCAACCGTCAGACATTTTATTGCGCAACTCGGTCTTGATAATTTTCATAGCTGAGAATGCCCTTTCGACAGATGCCGTTGCTACCGGTAGTAGGAGCGCCAACTCAATAAGGCGATAAACCAAAGGAAACATGATATGCCTTTCAAGTTCAAACATCTGCTTTGCTAGGCTTGCAAGATCATAACAAACTCTAAATTGATCATGTCTTCTCATATGGGTGATAAATAACTGGAGGTCAACTGTTATACTCTTACGATCATCAGAGGAGAAATCAGCATCATATATTTCCGTAAGATTAGCAATTTTTTTCACATCAAACTTAGCAAATGAGTCTCTTGGATCAAGACAAGCAAAGCCACTTAGCAATTCTGAAGTTGTATCACTAAAGCGATGATCCAACTCTGTGGTGATGGCATCTATAGATGCATAGAAGATATCAACACGAAAAAATGATCTTGAGTGATGTTGTTTCTCCCCCCTTTTCTTGATTGACCAAATCTTGGTACAGCTTCATCCATATTTGGCAATGGGATATCATTTTCATTGCAAAAGGTTTTCACTTCTTCAAACAGTGGTTCCCAACCATGGTTCCTCATGTCTATCAAGCATGATCGCACATCGGTGACCAAAGACATTGCTTCTACAATATTTTGATCCTTCTTTTGCAAGATAAGTGATAACTCATTTGTTATGCGAAGGATTTTCAACATCAACTTCATGATGAACACAAAAGTAAAAGACTCCATTATATGCACCAAACCTCCAGCCCTAGAAGGATTACGCTCATCCTTGTGCACAATACCAAGTACTTCTATTACTGCCTCCCACATTGATTCAATACGAGCTAAAGTTGTGTAATGAGATCCCCATCTTGTATCTCCCGGTCTTGCCAATGATGTTTCCTGATTTTTGCCTCTTCCCGAGAAAATATCTCCACTCTCCAATTTAGCCAAGAGAATTCTACGTTGTTTGTCAAGCAATATATCTTTCCTCTTGCAAGATGCACTACTGCTGCTAACAATCAATGACACATATTCGAAGAAATCCTCAAAAGATGAACAACATCTTGAGACAGCAACAACTACTAATTGCAACCGGTGAGCAAAACAATGCATATAGAAAGCATATGGGTTCTCGTCACGGACAAGTTTTTGAACACCATTGAATTCTCCTCTCATATTCGAAGCCCCGTCATACCCCTGCCCTCGTAAATTTGCAATAAGTAGCCCATGCTTACCAAGCACCTCACACAATGCTTTCTTTAATGCTTCGGCTGTTGTTTCGGTGACATGCTTGATACATAGAAATCTTTCAATGACCTCTCCCTTCTTTACATACCTGCAGAAAGTAGAAAAGATGTACAATTAGTTAATTAGAACAATTATAATTCTCAAACAAACAATTAAACAAATAACAAACTAGACAATGACATACCTCACAACAACGGCCATTTGTTCTTTGATTGATATATCACGAGATTCATCGATAAGAACTGAAAAGAGGCCATCTCCCATCTCTTGCTTTATTGCTTTACAGACCCCCTCTGCACAACTTTTTGCAAGATCCTTCTGAATTGTTGGAGAAATCATCTGGGCATTTTTAGGACATAGCTCATCAAATGCAATCCTCACTTCCTCCTTTCTTTCTTTGTACCAATCAAGCATCTCGAGAAAATTACCCTTATTTAAGGAAAGTACAGACTCATCATGTCCACGGAATGGTTCACCTTGCAATGCAAGATAACTTACAATGCCCAAAGATGTTTCTAACCGGGTCTCATACTTGACTAGTGATTCTTTGGTATAGGTTGTAACCTTATGTTTCACACTTGAGCGTTGATTTTTGTAATCCTCATATGCTGTCCTTGCTTGATTATGTATGCTATTTGCGCCACCAACATGAAGAGGGAATGCTCTGTATGCATTTTTCCAAGTAGTAAAGCCATCTTTGGTGAAGGTAGTGTGACCAAATTTTTCATCCACCGGATCTTTTCTAAAAAGAAAGCAATAGAAGCAATAAGCTGCATTCTTCTCCACACTATATTCCAACCAAGTATGTTTGGTATACCATGCTTCACAAAAGGTCCTATCAAAATGATCTCGGAGATAAACATGACCAACTGGTCGAGTTGGACCCCTCGCCACATATGCCAATCTAACTTCATCTCTAATATTGGGGTGAAATTTGTCAATTGGAATACGAATCCCTGGATCAGGCTCAATGTGGTCTGAGTTCCACTCTTCAATGAGATCATCTTCCCCTTGATCAGCTATAATATCATCAACAAGAATTTCCACTTCATTGTCTGCCTCTTGCATAGGCACATCAATCTGCACATCTTCTTGGTCTTGGGGATATTCTTCTCCTCCTTGTCCAGGAACAACATCAGGATGCGGAGCTGGGTTAGAGCTGCTAGTGCGAGATGCTTTGGCAAAGAGGCTCTTTATATCTGTACATCAATTCAACAAAATTACGGGAGCCAACAGAAAATTAATCAATTCATCATTGAGAAAACCAGGCAACTAATCAATCAATTAATCATTCAGACTACAGAGCAGTACGTACTTTATACACTCGCGCTTATTTATTCCGGTCAACAAACAGATTAGTTTCAGAATTTGAAGTGCAGTTTCAGTTCCAAAATCGAATACCTTGCGTTCTGAATTTGGGGTTCTTCTTCGACGCCATATCCTTATTCTCCTAGTCCTCCTAGCATCCTTGCAGGTCGTGGCCTAGGATCCTCTCCTTTGCCGGCGCCGGCGGCCGCGGTTCTTGCGCTCGATCGGTACAATCACGACTTGGCGACTCGGCGAGGCGACAGGCGAGGGTTTCGCCAAGCACGGAAGTTGCCGATCGATCGGCACAGGCTCCTGTATTGTTTCCGTGTCGTGAATCGTGATGCCCCTTGCCCCAGTGCTATACCGATGGCTACCAGGCAGGGCCCAACAATCACAATGCACCAAGGCCCAACACGGAGATGCCCATCGATCCTTCTGTTTCTGTAGTCTGTAGACAAGCGTGAACAACAAAAAACCTGAACGGGTGAACCTAACGCATATATATACCTAGTATTAACGCAAAATTTTAGGTATGGCGGCCGCCAAACCTCGCCATACTGCTAGCTCCGCCCCTGAACTGAAACATTAGTACATGTGTGATATGTAGACAACAAAGAAGTCCCTAGTATGCCTCTTAAACTAGCTTGTTGATTAATGGATGATTAGTTTCATAATCATGAACATTGGATGTTATTAATAACAAGGTTATATCATTGTATGAATGATGTAATGGACACACCCAATTAAGCATAGCATAAGATCACGTCATTGAGTTATTTGCTATAAGCTTTCGATACATAGTTACCTAGTCCTTATGACCATGAGATCATGTAAATCACTTATACCGGAAAGGTACTTTGATTACACCAAACGCCACTGCGTAAATGGGTGGTTATAAAGGTGGGATTAAGTATCCGGAAAGTATGAGTTGAGGCATATGGATCAACAGTGGGATTTGTCCATCCCGATGACGGATAGATATACTCTGGGCCCTCTCGGTGGGATGTCGTCTAATGTCTTGCAAGCATATGAATAAGTTCATAAGAGACCACATACCACGGTACGGGTAAAGAGTACTTGTCAGGAGACGAGGTTGAACAAGGTATAGAGTGATACCGAAGATCAAACCTCGGACAAGTAAAATATCGCGTGACAAAGGTTTTTAATTGGTATCGTATGTGAATGGTTCATTCGATCACTAAAGTCATCGTTGAATATGTGGGAGCCATTATGGATCTCCAGATCCCGCTATTGCTTATTGGTCGGAGTGAGTACTCAACCATGTCCACATAGTTCACGAACCGTAGGGTGACACACTTAAAGTTGGATGTTGAAATGGTAGAACTTGAATATGGAATGGAGTTCGAATATTTGTTCGGAGTCCCGGATGAGATCCCGGACATCACGAGGAGTTCGGAATGGTCCGGAGAATAAGATTCATATATAGGAAGTCATATTCCAAGTTTGGAAATGATCCGGTGCATTTATGGCAGGTTCTAGAAGGTTCTAGAAAAGTCCGGAAGAAACGCACTATGGAAGGTGGAGTCCCGGAAGGACTCCACAAGCTTGGCCAGCCAAACCCTAAAGGAGGAGTCCCAGGTGGGCTCCACCTAGAGGTGGCCGGCCACCCCACCTCAAGGAAAGGTGGGAGTCCCACCTTGAGTGGGACTCCCTCCTTGAGTAGGTTTCCCACATATGGGAGGTTTTAGTGTTGGGGTCTTATTCGAAGACTTGGACTACAACTCTTGGGGCTTCCACCTATATAATGAGGGGCATAGGAGAGGGGGCTGACAACTTCAAGCCTCAGCCTTGGCCGCACCCCTTAGAGGGCCGGCGCCCAATCCCTCTCTCTCCCCAAACCCTAGCGGTTTCTCTCCTCCACCACATCCCGCACGCTTAAGCGAAGCTCCGCCGGATTTCTCCACCACCACCGACACCACGCCGTCGTGCTGTCGGATTCAAGAGGAGCTACTACTTCCGCTGCCCGCTGGAACGGGGAGGTGGACGTCGTCTTCATCAACAACCGAACGTGTGACCGAGTACGGAGGTGCTGCCCGTTCGTGGCGCCGGAAGCGATCGTGATCAAGATCTTCTACGCGCTTTTGCAAGCGGCAAGTGAACGTCTACCGAAGCAACAAGAGCCTCATCTTGTAGGCTTTGGAATCTCTTCAAGGGTGAGACTCGATACCCCCTCGTTGCTACCGTCTTCTAGATTGCATCTTGGCTTGGATTGCGTGTTCGCGGTAGGAAAATTTTTGTTTTCTATGCAACGTTATCCTACACTTCCGGCGCAGGTACGAGCGCGAACTCGCCGCGTATGACGGCCCTCATCCTCCTCCGGCAAGGAACAATGCCGCCGGCCGCCGCCGGTGGTGGAGCGCGCCTGGCCACACCCTCCCGAATGTGCTCGCGCACATCGAGGGCGGTAATTCCCCCGTCCTGGAAATGCCGCCGCTGGAGGCGGCTACTGTGTCGTGCCGGCGCGGCAGCTCCTGGATGCCGAGGAGGATGGCGCCGCCGCCCCAGGACGACGCTCGTCTCGAGTGACAACGATGACGGCGGTGACTACACGGCCTTCTACCGCCATTTCGGCATGTAGGAGGCCGGTTTTAGTTTAAGTTTAAGTTATCCCCATGCGAATTCAAATATATGTACGAATTCGTCCTTTTTATGTACGAACTCACCTCTATATGTTAAATATCATTAAATTTCGCTTATGTTTGAACGAGCTTCGCCCAATTTTGTCTGAATTCGCCGTATTACGTCAAAATACTTACATCCATCCTAGGCTCGCGGCTGGGAAAATGGGCCTCCCCAGGCCAATTTTTACATCCATCCGGCGCTAAATAGCGCCGGATTTCGGCCTGGGGAGCCCCAACGGCTGAAGATGCTCTAACAAACACATCTTATTTAGGCAGCATCATATTCTCAGGTATATGAGGAATAGTTCCAAGAAACGAAAGTACCTGATAGTTAAGTTGTTTGGCACGAGCTCGAGTGATTGGTCCTTGTATTTGTGTGGCTGTAGGTACAGTGGTTGTATCAATAGATGGGATGTCCTCATCAAGAGAGGTGCGAACCGTGGGAGCCCTCCCCCTCAACTTATGGACATGCCCTTGTTCGGTGGCCTCCCAGAGAATGTGATGAAGTGGATCAATGGCCAACACAAAGAGGAGAGGAGACAATAGGTCCCCTTGTCGGAGCCCCCTTCCATGCTTGATGGGGTCTCCAGCGATGCCATTGAGAAGCACTCTTGAAGATGAGGTTGATAGGAGGGCAGCGGTCCAATCCCGAAATCTGCTTTGGAAGCCCAAGTGTTGGAGCAAAACCATCAAGTAGTCCCATCTAACTGAGTCAAATGTTTTTTTGATGTCAAGCTTGAATAGAAGCGTTGGCGTTTTGGACCTATGCAATTTCCTTGCCAAGTTCCGAACATACAAGAAGTTGTCAAGGATACTCCTTTTCTTAATGAAGGAACTTTGGGCATTTCAGACAAGCATATTCATGTAGGGTGCAAGACGAGTGGCCAACATCTTGGATATTAATTTTGTGATGGCATGAATGAGGCTTCTTGCGCGGAAGTCGGTGATCTCCTCCGGTCCTTCTTTCTTTGGAATGAGAGCAATTTTAGCGGAGTTGAGCCAATGAAGGTGATTTGTGCGCAAGCTCGAAAATTGGTTGACCACCGCCATGACATCGACCTTTATTGTGCCCCAACAAGCTTTTAAAAAAGCCCCCGTAAAGCCATCCGGGCCCGGGGCTTTATCACAAGCGGTCCCATCAACCGTGGTTTTGACTTCCTCCTCCATGAACTCACCATTGAGGAGTGATAAGTCACAATGTGTGGAAGGAATCGTTGTCCAATTGAAGTTTTTAGATCGCGGAGGGCCCTTTTGATTATGTTTTTGAAGTGGTTGTGTATGATGCTCTTCTTTTGGTCATGCTCCGTGACCCACCCATTATTGTGCTTGAGGCGTAGAATGTGATTCTTCCATTTTCGTGCATTGACACGTAGATGGAAAAATCTAGTGTTCGCACCCCCCTCTTTTAACGTTGTTATCCTTGAGGCTTCTCTCTTCCTTGATCTCTCTAGGGCCGCCAACCCTATGACTCTCTTCTTCAATCTTGATCTAAGCTATATTTCTTTATTGGAGAGCAATCTATTTTCTTGCGCCGTATCAAGTTGGAGGATGACCTCCAACGCCATTGGAAGCTCAACCTTAGCTTTGGAGAAAAGCCCTTTGCTCCACTTCCTCAATTTCTTCCCGGTGTTCTTTAGTTTGTGAAAAAGGCGTTGACACGGTTCGACATGATTGGTATTATCATTCCAAGCTCCATTGACAATCTCCGCAAATCCTAGCATTTTTATCCAAAAGTTTTCGAAGCGAAAGGATTTTGGCTTTTTAGGGCCACATTCATTTGCAAGAAGGAGAGGGCAATGGTTGGATAATGACGATGAGAGGGCATGTAATATGTGGTTGGAGAAAGTGACATCCCAATCTTCATTGCAAAAGAAGGCATCAAACTTGCTCAAGTAAGGTCTTGTTGTTCGTTGCTCCATGTGAATTGGCAGTTTTGATGATTTATCTCCTTGAGGTCACAAGTGTTTAGCGCGTTGCGGAATCTCACAATTTGACTACGGTTGGAGTTGGCTCTATTTTTATCTCTAGCGCGATAAATTTGGTTGAAATCTCCATTAACTAACCATCTTGTTCCGGTTGGTGGTTTAGCGGCCACAAGCTCCGCAAAGAGGGCGCCCTTGAGGTTTGAACGAGTCGGCCCGTATACGAGTGGTTAGCTTGAAGGAAATATCCGTGCCAACAATGGCCATCATGGCTGAGAGGGTAAAAGTACCGACGGCAATGTTAGTCGCATGCACTGTTGTGTCATCCCAAAGAATCAAGATACCTCCTCTAGTACCGGTCTTTGGGCAAACTGCTTTAGTCTATGTCCTCTCAGGTGAGCGACAGTAAACGCATCAACAGCTTGAAGCTTTGTCTCTTGCAATTGCAAGCATACAATTTGACAGGAAGTGGATGCCACAAGGTCGGAGAAAACATCGCGACGTTTCGAGCAATTCAGACCCCGTGGGTTCCAACTCATGCAATTAACAGTGAGGTCTAACATTTGGAAACAAGGTAAACGTCTGATAAGTCTGCTTAGTCATACAAACATAACACAGGTTGCAAACATGCAGCAAATGATTCTGGGCATGTCAGAAGGGGCGCCTGAACCTGCACGAACAAAGGCGTTTGCTAAGCCGTGGTCAAAACCAACTGCGTTGGTGGACTAACAGAGACATGGGCAGGTTTTTGCACCTCAATCTCCTCTATGTTCTGGGCATCAATCATGGTACTGACGTGTATAGGAGTATGTACCTCTACCTCCTCTCTGCACATGTTATTGATCAGCAGCAGCGCGGTGTCAACAATGACATCCTGCATCTGATGTTGCTCCTTCAAGCAAGGTGTAGATGGCGAGCGACTGGCGTTTCAGTTGTTTACTTCAATTTTGGTACTTCGTTAGTTACATTTTTTCGTAGATTTCATTTTTGGTTATGTAAATTTTATGTTACATTTCTTGGTTTTTTCAACGTCCAGAGAACGGCAACTCACCCGTGGGCGTGGAGGTGGGCAGAGGATAGGCTGTGGGCCTGAAGGAGGAGTGGCTGCTCGGGATTGGGATTTCCGGTTACTACGGTTACCGGAAAATGTCGAGCGCTTACTAGCCCAAAAAAAAAAATCAAACTAATTTTGAATATTTTTTTTCAAGATCGATTAATTGGGATTTAACACACTGTGTACATAACACTGGTGTTGCCGTGGTGGTGTTTCCTAAGTGCAATGATCTCTAGTCGGCATGTCACAGGTTAGACCCACAACGCCGTGGTTTTTGCATTGTTTTGCAATAAATCTCAAAACGAAGATCTTCTTGGGCGGTGGGCCGAAGTTCCCTAGTGGCCTAATTTTTCTCTCGCACTGGCCTATGTGGAATGCCCATCGAGGCCAGGTCGCCCTCCCACTCCCAGTCTCCCACAAGACTCTGTTATCCGAGTAAATTTCCATCCCATCTCGCATCTGTTCCTGAAATTTGAGTCCCAAAACAGCGTCTCGCATCCGGCAGCCTACAGGCTACACGGCTTCCCGCCTACGAAACGAAACAGAGTCGAACTCGAATTGCCTTGATGGAAACCGAGGAAGAATTACCCACCTGGGCATGCAATCTACTCCACGAAACCAAACAGAGTCCGACTCCCGCTCCAACTCGGTTTCCACCTGGGCTCGATATAGCCCTTCTGCTCCCGAGGCCGATCTCATCACCCACACACCTACGCGCCGCGGATCAACCCTAGGAGACACCGATGATGATGGCCATGCGTGTGTCCGACGTGCTGCCTCCTCCGCCCAGCTTCCCGGCGTGCATGTCCGGCCGCTCGCGTCTGCCGCTATCATCGGGTGCCGCGTTGCCGCCGCTGGCCGAGTCTGAGGACGAATATCCGGTCTTCGCCGACGACGAGTACAGGGCGTTGATGCTCGCCGAGTTCGGCCCGCTGATGCCGCTGCTCTCGCGGGACGAAATCCAGGCGACCATACTCACCGACGACGCCGAGATCCATGCACCCCCGCTGCTGCCCGAGGACGACGGCTTGAAGGTCTGCCCGCCAATCCCGCCGTGCCCGGCCGACAGCAAGAAGAGGAAGAATCCGCCACCGCCGCCGCAGCCGTCCAAAGAGGAGGACGCCATCGACGAGCCAAGCCCACGGCCGTCCAAGCGGCCCAAGCTGCCGTCGGCAAGGAGGACGAACAAGATGATGGCGACCTGCCTCCTGAAGCGGAGCCACAGCGCGCCCGAGCCCTGGGAATCCGCCCTCTGGTGCCACTGCAACGAGCTCCCCCGTCCCTGCGCTCTGCACCAGAACGCGCCCGGATGGCGGTGGATGAAGGAACACGACCAGAAACCGCCCGTCGGAAGCGACGACGGCATCACGGTGCCAAAGAGTCGAACCGACGGCAAGAGGTTGGCCCTCAGGTACATGCGGTGGCGCTGCAGGGTGTGGATGCCCACCCGCTTCTACGCCGAGCATGCCTAGCTGATCAACATGGAGCTCTAGGAGGAGGACTGCTGGGTACTAGAGTAAAGTCACTAGACTATGTTGACTCTCGAGGAGTTCAGAGTCCATTTGTAGTAGAACAATATGATTGCTGCGCCATTGTTTCTTGATGTTGTCTACATTTTGTTAAAACTCTGAAAACACAGTGAGTTCAGACTTCAGAGTCCATTTGTATTGCTGTTGTCGACAATTGGTTTTGTAGTCTGAAAATGATCGATGTAATTGTTGGCCCCATCATACGTGCACAAAATAGCGATGTACTGAACGATTAGATCGTGGTGTCTACAGCTACTATCAGATGTACTAACACGAAATCCATTCGCTGGTGTTCTCTGCTCCCTGTCGATAAGATTGAGCTAAATGGAAGAATTCAATGAATTACCAACTCATTCACTTGGTCCATCTAAGAAGAAGAGAGTTACTCTAAAGACTAAATCTACTCTAAGAGGAGACATCATACAGCTAATATGCTCGTCCTGCCAGAATGCCTGATAAAACATTTTAATATGTAACACCTGATAAGTGTTCTAAGCAGCACGATTTAGATGTCAATTATCTAACCTGTAAAATTGATCAAACTCACCTGAGCCTCTTTTGATGCTCGGACACTTCAAACGCATCAGTCAAATCATCATCGGACACATCAGTTTTCTAAGGAGTGCCGATCGCAGCCTCTCCTGCATATAATGAAAAGAACATTGTTATACTTATCTGAAACCATCAGGGAATAGTCTACATATTATCTAACTGTTACTAAGCTCGTGAAAAAACATAGGGACGTCAAAGTACCAACCAACGGCATCAAAAGAGAACATGAGAACTCAAAACGAGCAGAGTAGTATTACTAGACTACCTGAATTTGAACCGAAACCTTTCCAGATGTTTCAAGGTTTAAAGTGTTAGCTCCACCATACTGAACACAATTATGGTTCCAAAGGGGAAACCCATAGGCAAATAAACAGATCATTTCATATGTATATTTTGTATCGACCATACGTAACCATTTCATTAGACTGCCTTGCCCTTATCGTTATCAGGGTGAGCTAAATGTAAAGAAGTCAATAAGGTGATCGCCAAACGTTCATTATATGAGTAAGCTATTAAAAGCTCCTAGAAGTTTCAAGTACACTTTACATCGCCTGCTGATTTTCTTTCTCTATTCTCTTTATTTACTTGCTCTTTTCACGACTCAATACTCACAATCGTGTTCATTACACTTTGATTTAGATAAAAAAATAACTTACATGTACATTAAGTGAAGGATCAAACAAGAGGCATAAAATCCTCTATCAAATAGTTTCATCGTGGTTCGATACTCTTAATTCAAAACTATCTACAAACATTGTGTGCACTTGTAGAAATCAGTGACCAAGGGCTACATCTGCGAGGCGTTCTTAAAGGAGGCTCCTCCCCAAGTACTATCATAATACCATAAAAAACAAGCCCGTCGAGGTGACACTTCAGATCCACAACGCCACGTCGATTCAATACCCTGAAAAAGCCAGAACATGAACTAATTAAAATTGGAAGGAGTAATAAGTTCTTTTGGTTTTATGCTTCTCATGTGCAGACTTTATCTTATATAGAAAAAAAAGTATTAACATGATTTCCCGCAGCAACGCGCGGGATATCATCTAGTTATTATTAAGTGTCCAAGGCTCCAAGCCTCCGCAATGTGCTCTAGTGATTTTGTACAATTTTTACTGCTAGCCATTACATAAATGTTACCTAAATCGTCCTGCTTCGTTAATAAAACTGTTAGGACATATCTGACTAGAGAGGCAAAGAAGCTGTTGAAGAAACAAGAGAAAAGAAAAGCAACGCTCGAGCCCACGATTGACGCTGCAGATCCAAGCCAGATTGCTGCATAATGGACACGGCTTTTATCAGACTGAAGGGGATCGATCTGAAAAACACTAAATAGTGAAGGCTGCTGCTTTCTTCCTCCCAGGCGACAACTCAGTTCTCTGCAACATTGTATCTCGGCGACACACTGATGCAAACTTGTACATGAATTTGCGATACTATTTTAGGATCGAGTGAATATGGGTGCTACAAAAACAAACAAAATGTTTCATCCAGTACTGTGGCAGTGGCAGGACGAGCCTATGATGTCTCCTCGTTTATTTGAATGCATAAATCATACGAAGTTACGTTTAGAATAGATTTAGTCTTGTTCATTGGTGCTAATTGTTTTCTTATTAGATGGATAAAGTGAATGACTTGGTAATTCATCCACGCTTTCATTTGGTTTCTTCTTCCTTCATGGATAGGGAGCAAAGTACACCAGGGAATGGATTGTGAGTTACTACTTACTACATGTGATAGCTGTAGACACCGTGTGATATTCGTTAAAATGACCAGAAAGGGTATCAAGTTAGTTTGTGTGCCAATATTTATACATTTCATATCAGCTTTGTTTACCCTCCAGCCCTGCATATGTAATATGTACAGGAGGTGTTGAACTTGACCTGCTACTGCTCTGCTATTATGTGCTTCAAGCCTTCTAGGGATAAAGATTTCTTAGTGAGATGTGGATTCACCACGAGCAAATTTAAAATATGCTTTTGATATATGATTTCTTGGTAGCATGTGTGTACGGACGGAGTCCCACACAAATGTGCAATTAGTTGCTCATGATCTATATCATTGCGTCAACCATCTTAAACACGTCCAAACAAAGTCAATGGCGTGGAAGATCTTAAAATCATCATCAAAATACAAGTGTCGTAGAACTCAACATAATTCATACATCTAATAAAACAATTATAAATTGAATCATTTATTTATAGTATTGACTCGTAGGCCAAATAATAAAAGTTATCCCCTATTGAAGAGATGATGGCTACCAATTGAAAGAAGTAACAATCGCTACAGGTACTTCTGCCAAGATACCTCCTTTGTTTGTTCTTTTTCTTTTCCTAGCGGCTAGCGCCATGTTATGGCTCTCGGTGATTCTTTCAGTTTATCTTATTTCCTGCATTTATTTTCCATTTTCCTCTTGCTTTTTTATCTTGAATTTAATTTTCTTTGGTTATCATTTTTCTTAATTTGTTTCCATCAACGTCCATTGTGCTTTGAGATTCGGATAAAAAGAGGACAGAAAAATGAACCTTTCCATCTTAACATGGTGGGCACGAATCTCGAGAAATAAATGTACGGTGATGGAAACACCCACACTCATGCGTGTAAGTATAAAAGTATTTCCGTCTTTTCCTTTTTTTCTTTTCCTTTGGTTTTTGTCTCCTTTTCATGTTTTATTCTTTTCTTAATGTTTTGTAGTAGGGATGTGTTCGGTGAGTGTTAATTTATATTTATTCCATTCCATCTAGGTTTAATTTTTTTTGTTCAATCGATTGTTGTGACTTATTTGCGCAGATGGTTGTGATATGTTTCAACTAGTCAAAAAAAATTACCCCACATGTACATGTAGGTGTGATTTGTTCCTTAAGTGTGCTAAAATTCTTGTCGCGTTTGTAGTTGTAATTATTTTGTTTCAGTTAGTCTATAGATTTGTTCCTCATGTAGATGTGTTTTGGTCTTCGGGCGCTAAATTTTGATACTGATTGTTTGTTCTACGGTTGGTACATTTTTCTTCCACCTTGTCCTATTTTTTGTTCCCCAAAAGTAAAACTTTGTTCTATGGTACTAGGCGCCAATTTGTGTTCCACGGTACTTAGAAGCAGAAACTGTGGAACTGAGGCCCATAAATATTGGGAATCACTGGAATCTTCATTAAAAAAATTGTTACATCTGACAATGTCGTTTTTTAAAAATGTGTAAATGGATACAACGGTGACTTGATTAGGGACCACACTACACCGAACAACGGAAAGATTAGCTCCATTAGCCTTAGCTAGAACTAAGTTCCATTTTGTGAACAACGATACAATATTTCACGAACATCATCTCTAGCACTCCTCCAGATCCATACAAAATGAAGGTCCCAGGGGGTGCTATAGATTACAGCTTGTCTTGCTCCCTCTGTTCTCGAATGTGGGTCATAAATTTATCGAAATACGAATGTGTGTAGAATCAAAATGTGTCTAGATGCACTCGTATTTAGACAAAATTGTAACACTTATTGTACAGAAGACAATAAGGCTTGGGGATGCAAAGATCGTGCGTTTAGAAACCTACACAAGGAGATGAACCTGATTAGCAGGAAACTTAGATCAACTATCAATTGACGATGTGATTATGTTCTCTTGATTGATTTCACGCTTCCTTAAGTGCAACCCTTTAATTTTCATTTATGTTCGGAGTATTTTACATCAACTTCGTAAATTTCAAACACCATCCATCTTTTCAATATATTTTTGAACAATAGCTTCTATCTCGTTATTTTTCACAACTTCCGTGCTACAGAATAGCATATCGTTGCTGGTGGGTTTTAAGAAACCCGTCCGCAAAGGCTTTAGCGGGTGCCAAATGGTGAAAAAATACAACAAAGCATATGAATTTATTTTTGAATTGTCAAAATTGGCGTTTATATTTTGTTAACTAATGTCGTCTGTCTTTAAAAAAATTAAGTGTTGCATCCTTTTATAATTTATTGTATGACACGTGGACCCATTGCATTCTGACTTGCTTATTCCAGTTGCCTATGGATGGGTGCCTTGTAACAGAAAGAGTCATATACACCTGATATTTACCGGAAATCGCAATCCCGAGCAGCCACTCCTCCTCCAGGCCCATGGCCGATCCATCGCATCTGTTTCTGAAATTTGAGTCCCAAAACAGCGTCTGACATCCGGCAGCCTACAGGCTACACGGCTTCCCGCCTACGAAACGAAACAAAGTCCGACTCCCGCTCCAACTCGGTTTCCACCTGGGCTCGATATAGCCCTTCTGCTCCCAAGGCCGATCTCATCACCCACACACCTACGCGCCGCGGATCAACCCTAAGAGACACCGAGAGAGACACCATGATGATGGCCATGCGTGTGTCTGACGTGCTGCCTCCTCGGCCCAGCTTCCCGGCGTACACGTCCGGCCGCTCCTTTCTGCCGCTATCGTCGGGTGCCGCGTTGCCGCCGCCGGCCGAGTCTGAGGCCGAATATCCGGTCTTCGCCGACGACGAGTACAGGGCGTTGATGCTCGCCGAGTTCGGCCCGCTCATGCCGCTGCTCTCGCGGGACGAAATCCAGGCGACCATACTCACCGACGACGCCGAGATCCATGCGCCCCCGCTGCTGCCCGAGGACGACGGCTTGAAGGTCTGCCCGCCAATCCCGCCGTGCCCGGCCGACAGCAAGAAGAGGAAGAATCCGCCGCAGCCGTCCGCAGAGGAGGACGCCATCGACGAGCCAAGCCCACGGCCGTCCAAGCGGCCCAAGCTGCCGTCGGCAAGGAGGACGAACAAGATGATGGCGACCTGCCTCCTGAAGCGGAGCCACAGCGCGCCCGAGCCCTGGGAATCCGCTCTCTGGTGCCACTGCAACGAGCTCCCCCGTCCCTGCGCTCTGCACCAGAACGCGCCCGGATGGCGGTGGATGAAGGAACACGACCAGAAACCGCCCGTCGGAAGCGACGACGGCATCACCGTGCCAAAGAGTCGAACCGACGGCAAGAGGTTGGCCCTCAGGTACATGCGGTGGCGCTGCAGGGTGTGGATGCCCACCCGCTTCTACGCCGAGCATGCCTAGCTGATCAACATGGAGCTCTAGGAGGAGGACTGCTGGGTACTAGACTAGAGTCACTAGACTATGTTGACTCTCGAGGAGTTCAGAGTCCATTTGTAGTAGAACAATATGATTGCTGCGCCATTGTTTCTTGATGTTGTCTACATTTTGTTAAAACTCTGAAAACACTGTGAGTTCAGACTTCAGAGTCCATTTGTATTGCTGTTGTCGACAATTGGTTTTGTACTCTGAAAACGATCGATGTAATTGTTGGCCCCATCATACGTGCACAAAATAGCGATGTACTGAACAATTAGATCGTGGTGTCTACATCTACTATCAGATGTACTAACACGAAATCCATTCGCTGGTGTTCTGTGCTCCCTGTCCATAAAAGGAGCTAAATGGAAGAATTGGATGAATTACCAAGTCATTCACTTGGTCCATCTAAGAAGAAGAGAGTTACTGTAAAGACTAAATCTACTCTAAGAGGAGACATCATACAGCTAATATGCTCGTCTACCAGAATGCCTGATAAAACATTTTAATATGTTTGTTTTAACACCTGATAAGTGTTCTAAGCAGCACGATTTAGATGCCATTTATGTAACCTGTAAAAATTGACCAAACTCACCTGAGCCCCTTGGGGCTGCTTGGACACTTCAAACGCATTACTCAAATCATCATCGGACACATCAGTTTTCTCAGGAGTGCCGATCGCAGCCTCTCCTGCATATAATGAAAAGAACATTGTTATACTTATCTGAAACCATCAGGTAATAGGCTACAGATTATCCAACTGTTACTAAGCTCGTGAAAAACAGAGGCACGTCAAAGTACCAACCAATGGCATCAAAAGAGAACATGAAAAATCAAAGCGAGCGGAGTAGCATACTAGACTACCTGAATGTTTGACACGAGAAAAACGTCTGTGAAAGATAGATGCGCTACATTGAGGGGGGAGGATGGTAGCGTGTTTCTCTCATGCGCCAGGGTAAAGAAAATAGGTGCGGGCGTGCCAGTGTACCGTAGTACACAAGAAAAAGATAGGGAAGCATGCATTTCATTAACGGATTTGCTAATCCTCAGGCGACTGAGATTAGCTTATGTCTCAGTCGATGTACCTAGCGTCCATTTCTCGGGTAAAGATTCGTGTTTTTTTTTGTGCAGGCTCGGGTAGAGGAAAAAATTATGTCTCAGTCGATGTACCTAGCGTCCATTTCTCGGGTAAAGATTCGTGTTTTTTTTTGTGCAGGCTCGGGTAGAGGAAAAAATAGATGTTGTAGATGTCACTCGAACTGACACCGTCCACATAGCTTCGCTACGTTCATTACCAGTGAGCTACAAGATTTCTTGCGTATATACAACCGTCTCCCCATATATATATATTTATGCATGACCTTGCTTATTTATTCTGTAACTTAAAAAACATGGTTGCAAATGGCCGAACTAATATCTTTTATATCTTTTATCATGTGCCATTTTCTTTTTTCCTTTTTGATCTATTCTTGTCTATATGTATGTTATTATTTCTCTTCTCTTCCCTTCTACTTTATTTTTTCAATATAGTATCTTATTCGATGTATGTATGTAACGGGTTTTACGTTACGAGTTGCACTTTTCTCAGGAAATGTGCAACTCAAACCGGTTTTAGGTACGAGTTGCACTTTTTTAAAAATATTTAACTTGCAATAGGTTTTCCACTATAATTGCACTTTTCTCAAGAAATGTGCAACTCAAACTAGTTTTTGGTATGAGTTGCACTATTCTCAAGAAATGCGCAACTCAAACCGGCTTTGGTACGAGTTGCACTTTTTTTAAAGAAATCTGCAACTTAAATAGATTTTCGGTGTGAGCTGCACTTTTCAGAAAAAGAGATTCAATTAACAATCGGTTTAAGAGTAAGTTGCATTTTTCTTGAGAAATGTGTAACTCAAACTGGCTTTCATTACGAGTTGCACTTTTCTTGAGAAATGTGCAATTCAAACAGGTTTCCGATACGAGCTACACTTTTTTCAAGAAATGTACAACCCAAAGGGCTTGTCGGTACAAGTTGCATTTTTCTCGAGAAATGTGCAACTCATACAAGCTTTCTGTATGATTTGCACTTTTCTCAAAAAAATGTGCAACACAAATACGTTTTTGTTAGGGTTGCGCTTTTCTCGAGAAATGCGCAACCCAAACAGGTTTCCGGTGCGAGTTGCAGTACGAGTTGTACTTCTCTCAAGAAATGTGCAACTCAAACCTATTTTTTTGTACGTGTTGCACTTTTTTTTAGAAAAATGCAACTCAAACCGGTTTTGATAAGGGTTGCACGTTTTCTTAAGAAATGTGCAACTCATGCCATAATTTGCACATTTTTTTAGAAATATACAACTATTTAATGAAATAGTACAAACAATATCATATTTGTACTTTTTCATGTTTTTTAATTATTTATAGGTTGCACTATTTATCACACCATAGTTCCATTTTTTTTTTAGAATTGTGCAACTATCTCATCAAATAATTTTTTGGTTTCGATCTAGGAGTTTCATTTTTTTCTAAGTTTTCTCTGTTTCAAAGAGACACACTGTCCTCTTGATCGGGATAACACAGGCTGATTAGTTCTGTACGGACCGTTCTGATCGGAAACATGCAACACACTTACACACACGTGAAAAAAGCCCACGGACAAAAACGAGAACAGTCAAAGAACAAACTGGAACAAACAAGAGATGAACTGTACGATGATAGCCTAATGTTTGTCTCGTCAACTGAGACCTAACAATTTCTCAGTCGACTGAGACCGAGCCACTCCCTTTCATTAATCTCTCTTGGAGAAACAAAGTACAAGTTCCCGAATACAAGGCGCTCCGTGGCCTGCTTGCGCGGCCAACCTGACTATTGTGATTGTGATATTCGGTTCCCGGGGCCTCGGAAGGCACCCGGTTAATTACTCTCGCGGGTTACGCCGCGAGACACCTCCGATTAAGCCGTGTGGTCGTCTTCGTCGTCTTCGCTTCGCGTTCTCCATGCATGATGTGGTGGTGGTTTGTGTGCGCGGCGGTAGAGCCCGTGTCCTCGTCGGTACACGCGCCGCATGTAGCATGGCTTTTGCTCTGGCCAAGCCCGCCCTCGCCGTCGTGCCTCGTCGGTCTTGACGGTGTTGATGTAGTTGGAGTTGAAGTAGCATGGGTCCGCTCAGCTGGGACTTCTCGACGACCCAGTAGCCTCGTCGGGGTGCGCAAGGGGTATGCCTCGCGGGAGTAGAATGATGGAGGAGACCGGCGTCGGTGTGAAAACCAACGCACACACATAAGTCGGTGTAGCCGATGTGGTCGGCGCCTCGTCCTTAGCCTGACGCCAAGTTTATGGCTGTCGGCGTAGTCAAGGACGCCGTCTCACGGGCTCGCAGGGTAGTGGAGTCGATGGCGTGCCAAAGGAACCGTCGCGTGTCGGAAGGTACAACCGCCGAGGGAGTGGAGTCGATGGCACGCCGAAAGCATCGTCGCGCCTCGGAGAGAGCACCCGCCCATCAAGGGCCATCTCCGTGTGGCCAACATTGTAAACGTTGGTTCTTGGCTCGTCTCCGATCGCTTCTAGATAGGTGGATGTTGTGGCACATGACCATGGCTTGGCCGGCCGCAACCTGCCATGCACGTACATACTAATACAAACATGTATAGCTTTATGTGTAGATGTGGTGCTTAAGATTCAAGCGGCAACAACGAGGTCCATGCCCATGTCCTCGGCCCGTTTCACCATGGTGAAGAAGGTAGAGAGCTGCAAGCTGGCAGCTCATCATGCCACGCCATCCTTTTGGCGTTGTCTTGGTAGTGGAGATGATGCCAGGCTGCATGCCGACATGCTGGGCACGGACTCGTCATCGTCGCGCCTTGTGGTATGATGGAGATGGCGCCGCGCTGCACACCGGCAGCCGTGGCACGGACTTGTTGTCGGCGCGCCTCATCGGTGATGAAGATGGCGCCGCGCTGCACGACGGCGGCCTTGGAACGGACGTCGTTATCGCGCGCCGCACTGCACGCCGGCCGCCTCGTCAGGGACGTCATCGCCGCGTCTCGCGGACGGTGAAGATGTCGCTGGGCTACGCGGCTGCAGCCCCGCCGCCATGATGTCGTTTCCTTGGACGTCGCTTGTGGAGTTGGAGATGACATCGGGCTACACGCCGGCAGCCCCAACACGGATGTCGTCGCCGCGCTGCACGCCAGCAGCCATGCCAAGGACGTCGCCGCAACGTCTCGTGGTGTGGTGAAGATGGCGCCGCGCTGCACGCCGGCAGCCTCGGCGTGGACTCATCGTCGTCGTCGCGCCTCGCGAGTCGTGGAGATGGCGCCGTGCTGCACGCCTGCAGCCTTGGCACGGACTCGTCATCATCGCGCCTCGCGGGTGGTGGAGATGGCGCCACGCTGCACGCCGGCCGCCTCGTCAAGGACGTCACCGCTGCGTCTCATGGGCGGTGAAGATGTCGCTGGGCTACGCGATGCCGTTTCCTTGGACGTCGCTTGCGGAGTTGGAGATGACACCGGGCTACACGCCGGCAGCCCCTACATGGATGTCGTCGCCGCGCTGCACACCAGCAGCCTCGTCAAGGACATTGTCGTAATGTCTCGTGGTGTGGCGAAGATGGCGATGCGCTGCACGCCGGCAGCCTCGGCACGGACTCGTCATCGCCGTCGCGCCTCGCGGGTGGTGTAGATGGCGCCGCGCTGGCATGCCTGGCACGGACGTCGTCGTTGCGTCTCGTGGGCGCCGTGGAGACGGCATCGCCCTGCATGACGACAACCTCTTCACGGGGGTCGTCGTCGTGCCTCGCAGGTGCCGTGGTGATGGCGCCGCGCTGCACGCCGGCAGCCTCGCCTCACGGGTACCATAGAGATGGCGTCGCGCCGCACGCCGGTGGCCTTGTCCAGGGCGGCGTCGTGGGTATGGTGGAGAAGATGCCGCTCTGCATGCCTAGACGTCCGGCTTCGTCGATGTGCGTGGTGGAGATGATGACAGGCTGCACGCCGACATGCTGGGCATGGACTCGTCATCACGCCTCGCAGTATGATGGAGATGGCGCCGCGCTCCATGCCGGCAGCCGTGGCACGGACTCGTTGTCGTCACGCCTTATGGGTGCTGAATATGGCGCCACGCTGCGCGCCGGCATGCCCATCGTCATCGCGCCTCGGAAGCGTCGTGGAGGGGCGTCCACGCTGCACGCCGGCAGCCCTCCTCACGGGCGTCGTCATCGCTCCTCACGGGTGGTGGAGATGGCGTCGCGCCGCGCGCCGGCAGCCTTGACTTCGTCGTCGTGGCTCGTGGGAGTTGAGAGGGCGCCGCGTTGCACGCTGGCAACCCATGACACGAGCTCCATCGTTACGCCTTGTGGAGAAAAGATGTCGCCGGGCTACACGCCGGCAGCCCCGCCACCATGACGCCGTCGCCCTGGACGTCGCTCGTGGAGATGAGGATGTCGCCGGGCTACACGCCGGCAGCCCCGCCACCATGACGCCGTCGCCTTGGACGTCACTCGTGGAGATGAGGATGTAGCCGCGATCCACGCTAGCAGCCCCGCCACCATGACGCCGTGTCCTTGGGCGTCGCTCGCGGAGTTGACGATGTCGCCGGGCTACGCGCCGGCAGCCCCGCCGCCATGACATCATCTCCTTGGACGTCGCTCGCGGAGTCGAGCATGTCGCCGTGCCTCGCGGGTGGTGGAGATGGCGCCGCGCTGTACGCCGACAGCCTTGGTACGAACATCGTCGCCACGCCGCACGGGTGATGAAGATGGCGCCGCGTTGCACGCCGGCAGCCCCGGCCCGGACGTCATCGCAGCGTCTCGCGATGTTGTGAAGATGGCGCCGTGCTGCACGGCGACAGCCCCGACATCATCGTCGGTGGCACGGTGTAGAGTTGGAGATGGACCCCGGATGTGCACGTCAACAGCCTTGACATCGTCGTCTTCGCCATGGCAGATGGCGCCGGGCTGTAAGCCGGCAGCCCCGACGTCATCGTTGGTGGCACGGTGTATAGTTGAAGGTGGAGCCCGGATATGCACCCGGCAGCCTTGGCGTCATCGTTCTCGCCGTGGCGGATGGCGTCGGGCTGTACGCCGACAGCCCCGATGTCGTCGTCACCGGACGCCAGCTCCGAGCGTCACCGTGCAGCCGTATGCATGCGTGCGTGTCTTGGAGAAAAAGAGAGATAGATGAAGGAGAAATATTAAACCCTGATTCTCACCATTGACGATCACCCATGGCGCCTCCATGGCCTCCCTTCTTGCTCCTTCCCGGCTGAGTGAACGTGTAGATGGATGCCGCCATGGCCTGTGTACGTGTAGATGGATGTGTATAGAGGGGTTGGGTGGATGGTGCTGGCCTTCGCCTCCTCCTGGTGCGAGAGTTGTGCCTCCAATCTCCGTCCCGTGCCTCCGGCTGGTGCGTGTGGTGGCAAACTCCGGCCGGGCGTTTCTTCTCCGTGCGTCGTGCTGGTGAGCCCCGTTCTCCTCTTTCTTTTTCTTTCCAGGTACGAGCCTTCTCTCGTCCGTCCTCCTCGTCATCTTCGCCTGGTATTTATAGGCGGGCAGCTGGGAACGGAGCGCCGCGCGCCGCGCGCTGTCTATATGGTTCCGATTCTTGTGGCCTCGGAAGATAAGTACGGTTGTAATCCTTATCTGTTGGCTCGTACTTAGCTGATCCATCGCACCGAACGCTCGACATAGACGGAGCTAGCGTGATCAATTGATCGGCAACTTGTACCATGTATTAGGTACCATGTACAGGCAGCCAGCTGGTTTTAGTCGTGACCAATCTAGTAGACAATACGCGTATGTACGCTGGCCAGCCGGCCGGCCGGCGTACGTACTTTGGATCGTATGTGTATATCTATCTTTTCTGTGACATTGCATGCACGTGCCAGGCTTTTATGTTGATCGAAAGTAAGATTGGACATGATAGACGGAAGCAGAATCGAGGCAGTATCAGTTTCCAGGTTTCGAGGAAGGAAATGGTCTAGGAAAACCTGATCTGGTAGGGAAGAAAGACCTTAGATATGGCGAGGCTACTGACAATTGGTATGGACTTCAGTGTCAGCAAAGTAAGGGGATCAGGAATCAGGAACGAACGCAGAAAATCCTTGTTTGGAATTGTAGGGGAGCAGGGAATGCAACAAATCTTTTCTTTTCAGTAGATTCTCCGCTCTGGCTTATTTGCATTCGACCGGAGAACCTCACTTATCAACTGCCCTGGATTGGATCTACTTACGATTTGAGAAACTGGCTCCAGAACCCCTGTTTTTGATGCAGAATCGGTGGTTCCTTCTCTTTTTCGTGATTTCATCCATAAATCAATGGAAAGAGCACTTTATTCAGTGAATTGACTTTAGATGCTAGCTACATTTGAATTGATCCAACCAACGACCATCCAGCTTCAACGCAAGAATATTCATAGTTCATTACTGAACTTCTGCACTTTGTATGCCAAGGTGCCAACTTAAACCTGTTAGCCTTGTACAAAAACTCGTCGAACAAATGCCCCTCGCCAAGGTGAGGTCGCGCGCGAAGCAAGTGGGCTTCGGCTTGGCGAAACATCAGGCGACCGGCGCAACTAGTATTTGTGCAGCCTGCCACACTTTGATCTTCAAGTGAAGCCATTGGAAGTACGTACCGTGTATGCAACACATACGTGTACTCCGGGGCCTTTGCGAGGCTGCCGGTTGCTGACATCTTTGCCGCAGATACGTGCACGACTACTGCCGTGGATGTGTCCTTGTAATGTTGGTGATGAGCTACTAAGCATGGCCCGCTGAATTGCAGATCTACAACCCAGCGTCAGGGTCGAGGTGGTTGATGCAGATGAACTTCCAGCTCGTGGAACTGTCACGACGCTCGAATGTTGATGTAGAGGAAGTGTCGTGGCTGCCGAGTTTTGATGTAGAGACAGCGTCTCAAGTGTCGCGGTTGCCGAGTGTTGGTGTAGAGGCCGTGTCGCGAGCGTCGAGCTTGACGTAGAGGCAGTGTCGCAGCTGCCAGGTGTCGATGTAGAGGCACGGTCGCGAGAGCTGAGTGTTGATGTAGATTGGTGCGGGAAGGTACGTCCGCTTACATATTTTGAAGAAGACCGGTTGGGATCGTGTGTGATGCCAACCAACCGGCTAGTCTTCCTTCATCTCCATTCCACGGCGAAATAACATGCCATGTTGTGGAGAAATTTTATCAATCCATCCGGGACCATGTAGCCATCATGGTGCCAGCCGACTAGATTGAAGGGTTTCACAGATTCGCGCTAGCCGCACTGGCGCGCTGCACTGCTCCCGTATATTCATTTGTTGATGTAGATGTGCCGCCGGAAAGTCATCGGCGTCAACACCGTCCCGGTATTGCCGAAGTAGGTCGGTGTAGACATTTGAAGGTCGTGGCGAGCCCATCATCATGGGCGCCGATTCGTAACTCAACTCGTGAAAGTGTGTTCCTGTACTTTCTCGGGTTCGAGGAAACAAGAGAAAGGAAACACGAAGCAAGGTAGAGAGTAAAAAAAAACATGGTTTTGGTTTGGGATTTTTTTTAAATGTTGGCTTTCCCGTTATACACTAGCTATATGTGTGATATCCGAGAAGGCCGCCGAAGGACTTGTCATTGGGAACCGTCGAAAGACCATGACGATTATATCTTGTCCTCGCGTGCAAGTGTGTGTGGAGGCGCCGTATTGGGAGATGTTTCCGAGAGGCAGTAGAGAGTCATACCCTAGCCCATCATGGTACCGAGGGACCCCACAGCTCAGCATGCCTCCAGCATGATGCCCCACGGACCCAGAGGCTTGGGCATGGTAGGACGGGGCTGAATGGCTTTGGGACAATGGCTTGAGAGTTTCCATGCCTTCTTGAGGGGTGGTGAACAGCTACCTTCCGTCTTCTTTCCAATGGGTTCCCTCGATCTTCGAGACCTTTATACTTGATTATTGGATTTTCTGGATGTTTGCCGTCTTGTGAGGGCTTCCTATACGGGCCATTTAAATGACCATGGACTTCATGAGATTGCTTGTACTTCTTTTGGAGTTTTTGTTTGCTTGAGCTTCTTTGTAATTCTTCTCTGCTTGAACTTTTGGGTCTCTTCTTCGCTTTCTTGGGTACCCATCTTGAGAACTTGGAAGGCAACCCTTCACCTTGGTGGACTACGAAACCCTCTCGGCACTTTATCTCGGAGCTTATGGTGGCACGCCCCAGTGGTTGTCACGTGGCTCCACACCTAGTCCAACTTGTGCTGAGTTGGGCGGGCCTTTTATGATCTTTCTCCTAAGGTCTTCCCCGGAGCGTGAGCCTGTGTGAGAGAGTGGCACGCCGGGAAGCACGGGGCGTGGATCCTCGGAACGATGAAGTGCCCAAGTAATCTTCTCCACTGCCTCCGGAAGCATACACTTGGTATGTGCCGTGCTTTATGGGTGTAAGAGCCGCTCAACTTGCAGCTTGACACATTGTGCCACCCTCCGACAAGCCCCAGGGTGGCCAAATCTTCAATCACAAGCATGGTGTGTTGGGGGAAAGCCAGTTTTATTTTTGTTGTTGGACATGGTCCGTTTTAAAATGGGGAAAATAAATATCCACACCATGCATATAAGAATGCACCATAGATCGAGCCGACCGAGGATTCCCCATTATTAAAAAAAAAGGCAATGGAAGAGGCAAATGTTTAGCAAAAATATTTTTTGAGGAACCTTCCATTGATTGGAGGCATGGGCCGGGCTCCCTGAGGATCGACCAGCTGGTATGCACCCCCGTCGTAGACTTGCTCGATGGCGTATGGTCCTTCCCACTTCGGCTCGAACTTCCCCTTCGTCTTGTGTGTGACGACGATGGGGCGCCTGAGCACAAGGACCAGCTCGCCTTTCCGGAAGACGCGCCGCTTGACGAGCTTGTCATAAGCTCTCACCATGTTCTGGCGATAAAGCTCCAGATTTTGTAGGGCATGAAGTCGCTCCTCTTCCAGGGCGTCGAGCTCCTGAAACCGCAGGTGTACCTGTTCGTCTTTGGTGAGTTCGTCTTGGATAGCCACCCATAGAGAGGGTAGCTGGACCTCCAAAGGAAGAACCGCTTCACTCCCATAGACCAGGGAGTAGGGAGTAGCTTGAGTTGGGGTACGGACCGTAACGCGGTACGCCCATAAAGACTCGAAGAGACGGTCAGGCCAGTCTCTTCTATGTCTTGTCACCGTCTTCTTGAGTATCTTGCCAAGCGTCTTGTTGAAGGCTTCAATGGCTCCGTTTGCTTGAGGGTAGTAGCCGGTGGAGTAGTTCCACTTGATCTTGTACTTCGCCATGAACCTGTGCATCTTATTGGACTTGAAGGCCTTGGCGTTGTCGGAGGTGATGCGGTGTGGAATCCCAAAGAGATATATGATATTTCGCTCTAGGAAGTTGATGACGTTGTCGCTCTTCACCTCTCGCAGCGGGACAGCATCTGCCCACTTGGAGAAGTAGTCGGTCGCTGCAAGGATGAAGCGATGTCCCCCGGGAGATGGTGGGTCAATAGGGCCGATGACGTCGATGCCCCAAGCATCGAATGGCCATGCGGGAATGGTGGGGTGTAGAGGAGCCGGCGGCTGATGCTTGAAGTCGCCATGGATTCGGCAACCATGGCATGACTTGGCCACCCAGAGACAGTCCGCCATGATGTCGGGCCAATAGTACCCAGCTAGGCGTATGCCCTGGTACATTTTGGCCCCGCCTTGGTGGCCACGGCAAACTCCGTGGTGCATCTCCTGTAGGATCTTCTCAACTTCACCCCGGTTGACACACCGAAGCAAAATATCCTGTCCATGAGACCTTCTGTACAAGACGCCGGCATGGGAGTCGTCATTGCAGTTGGCGCCTCTTGACGGGGTCGTCGGGGAGGCTGCCGTGCTTGAAGTAGTCGAGGAAGGGTTGCAGCCACTCGTCCTCCTCCACGGAATTTGTCGTGATGGTATTGACTTCGCCTTCCTCCGGGACGAGCTCCAAAACAGCGGGAAGAAGCCATCATTCTTCAACCGTCACCTGCATGGATTTCTCGCTTGGGAGAACCAACACTATGCCAGTTTCGCCAAGGCATTGGCAGGTGCATTCCTTGTAGATGTCGTTGACTTGCCGAACGATGAGTTGAGAATCCCCATAAGCCCGTAAGGAACGGACTTCCATGGAGAGCGCTAGGAGAAGGCTGAATATGAGCGCCTTGTACTCCTCCTCGTTGTTGGAGCATTCTTCCTTGAGGAGGGAGAATGAGTGGTACATCACCCCTTCCCGTGGAGTCTTGAACACCAGTCCTGCTCCCGCTCTCCGCCTAGGAGTTCCTTCGGGGTCGGCCTCCGTGCGGGAAGCACCATCGAAGTAGAGCTCCCATAGCGCTTCCAACTCAACAGCGAACGCCTCCTCATCTGGAAGGTTGGTGAGGAGTGGGGAATCGTCGGGGACGGGGTGTGCCGCATGGAATTCCACCAAGGCTTGACCCTTGACTGCCTTCTGAGGGAGGAACGTGATGTCAAACTCCATCATGAGCAGCGCCCATTTATTGAGTCGCCCCATCAACGCGGGCTGACTCAGCACATACCTTATAGGATCCGCTCTTGCAATGAGCTGGATTTGTAGTGCTAGCATGTAGTGCCTCAACTTCTTCAGTGCGAATATGAGCGTCAAGCATAACTTCTCTATTGGAGAGTAGTTGCGCTCAGCACCCACCATGGTGCAGCTCAAGTAGTAGCAAGCCACCTCCTTTCCTTCATCATTGTGTTGAGCGAGTAGGGCGCCAATCGAGGTAGGCTGTGTTCTTGATGTCGTCGAAGCCTCTTTGACACCCTTCATCCCACACGAACGGAGCTCCTTTCTTCATGAGACACGAGAAGGGTTGGATACGTCCGGAGAGGTTGGAGATGAAGCGGCGGATGTATGCCCACTTCCCTTGCAATGCCCTCAACTCCTTGAGGTTACAAGGCGGTGGCATGTTGAGGATGGCCTTGATTTTCTTGGGCTCGATCTCTATGCCTCGATGGTGGACAACAAATCCTAGGAAGAGGCCTGATTGTACGGCGAAGGGCACTTTAACGGATTCATCTTGAGCTGGTGTTGTCGTAGGCGCTCAAAGACAACCCGAAGGTCCTTGTGATGATCCTGGTGGTCCTTGGTCTTGACCACCATGTCATCAACGTAGCACTCCACCGAATGGTGGATCAGGTCGCCGAGGATGCAGGTCATGGCCCGCTGGTACGTTGCACCAGCATTCTTCAAGCCGAACGGCATGACGGTGTAGTAGAAGTTGCCCTTCGGTCCTGAAGGCGGTGTTGATGGGCGTCGACTGGGTCCATCTTGATTTGGTTGTAGCCGGACGAACCATCCATGAAGGACAGTGCGCATGACCCGTGGTGGAGTCGACGACCATCTCCGTGATGGGCAAGGGAAAGTCGTCCTTGGGGCATGCCCGGTTTAGGTCGTGAAAGTCCTGGCAGACCCGCACCTGGCCGTTCTTCTTCTTTCGGCGATGACTTGGTCTTCAAATTCAGGTCGCAAGCGCCGTGGAGGCTGCTTGACCGGGCGGTGATGTGGATTAATCGCCAGCTTGTGAGTGGCAACACGAGGGTCCAGCCCTCGCATCTCCTTGTAGTTCCAGGCGAAGCAATCTCGATACTCCATCAAGAAGCTTCGATAGCCTTCACGCTCCTCTTCCGTCAGCGTGGCACTAACGAACGTGGGGCGTGGATCATCCTCTGTCCCAAGGTTGACCTCCACGAGCTCGTCGATTGTGGGCTGCCCACCGTCTTCTAGCTCTTGCGGTGTTGATGTCGAGTCAAGCTCCCCCACCTCGGTTTGGTCGTTGTCATTGTAGTTTCGTCGATGGAGACCGCGACGTGAAGCTTTGGTGTCGTCTCCTGAAGAGACAGACGTAGCATGGCACGTAGCTCGTGGGACGTAGGATGGCCCCTCTTCTTCATCGTTGGAGCCGCCAAGGTCGATGTAACCGAGCCCGAACTTGGGTCGAGCCTTGTGCCTCTTCTTGATGAGATCCTCGGATTGCCTCCACCACTCCTCGCACACTGCGGGGGGCGGAGGGATCATGTTGTTTCGCCGAAGGGTAAACCCAGCCTTCTCCAGCAGGCGAGCCACCTTGGGCTCGGCCTTCATTGTTGACGATCGTCGGGATCCTGACGTAGTCTTGAGGTGATGTCGGTGTAGCGACGCGGCGATATATCTGGATGATATCCCGAGTCACCGTCGGATAGTGAGCTCTTCCCCGTCATGATAGGTAGGCATGCTGCAGTTGATCTTGCTCTGTCTTGTGACGCAGATGATTCCGCCTCGATGCCCTTGAACCATGAGCGTACATGGCCGAGCGCGGCAGGAAGCCCCTCTTGAAGTCCGCCTTTGGGTTTGGCATGATCTCCTCAGCCGAGGGATAACCAAACTCATGGGTGACCTGAGGTGGTTGCCATCCACCATTTGGCTCGAGCCTAGGGCGCACTGCTACAGTGCCGCACAAGGCGAGGTTCTTCTCCTTTGCCTCTTTATCACCCCCAGCCTCCCGCTGAAGGACAGCCTCCTCCTCCTGCTATGCTCTCGGAAGAGGGGCGAGAGATGGCTCATTGGGAGGCATCGTGCTTTGTCCCGAGGCAATGGTGGTTGCTTCCCCGAGATCCGCCTTCGTGTTGGAGGAGGCGGGAGTTTCTTCGACGCCGTCCATTGGCGTAGCTGTTGGTGCCGGTGTCTTTTGTCGTCCCGAAGGTGAGGACGTGGAGGCCTCCTTTACTTGATGGCCATCCAGTTTGGGAGTCGATGAAGGAATTGGCGGTGCAGCCGTCGTGTTCCTTTGTTCGGCACCCCCTGCGGATGCCTTGCGCGGTTTTGGAGCCAGGCGGTTGAGCAGGTAATTGTACCGCTCATGCCGCTCCAACTCTGGGGAGATACGGAAGCCAATCGTGTCACTTTCTTGAGCGAACCCGCCATCCGGTCGCACCCGCACTTGGGTATGACGGAGCACCAAGTCCTCGAGTCTTTGTATAGAACTCGGGGGTTCCTTCGGCGCCTCTCACGCTTGCGTTGATTCTCCGTGGGAGCGGCGTGGATTCTAGGAGGCTTAGATGGCGTAGGTAGAAGTGGTGGTGCAGTTCGCCTCGTGGATGAGGCAGGTCCTTCCCTCAAAGGTTGCACGTGAAGTTGATCTCCACACCTAGCGGGTGAAGAAGCTCGAGGAGTAATTGGAACTCGTGGAGGATCCCGGGGTCTCCACTGTTGAGCGGGACGAGGGTTCCTCTCGTCCCCTTGGTGACGTGACCACCGGTTCCAACGTGGGGGCATGTAAGGATGCCCCCGCTGAACACGTCGAGTGGGTGAAGCTTGTCGTCGAGGCCCCAGCGTTTGGTGCTCGTGCTGAGGATGATGGTTAGGGGCCTGGCGCCTCATCCTTCCCCTAGCTTCCGCCGATGAAGAACTTGGTGCTCCTTGTTCGCGGAGCCGCCTTTGGATATGGTCCATATGCTCCGTAGCCAACGGAACTCCTACCGCAGGTCCTCTCCGCGTGGTGCAGGTGCCTCGCTCCGAAGAACGGCGAACCTGTTGTCGTTGCGTATGGAACGTCCGCCTACCTCCGAAGTGTGGAAGCATGGTGCACACATGCCTCTCCGAGCATCTTCGGAGTTGGTGGAGACCGTATAGCCTGCCAGAACAGGCTCTTTGAGGGAGCGCCGTTTCCAGAACTCCTTCATGACGGCTCGTCTCACCACCTCCTTTGCTCTTGATGACCTACTCGCCCCGTCGCCGGGGACAAGTCACGTGTGAATGCCTTGTCCGCGAGTTCCTTAGCGCCGAAGGACCAATCCTCCTCTTGCAGCGCGCTCCGAGTGATGCAAGAGCTCATTTGTTGGTGGAGTCGTCGTACCTTCTGGTACTTCCTCCTGTAGTTGCGTAGTAGATGCGGGCTATCGGACGAATGTACGTTCGTCACAAGGCTCCGCAAACCTTGCGAAGCATCCTCCAAGCCTTTGAGGAGATCCACTTCGGTACGCCATGTCGTCGTAGGGGCGCGAAGTGACGCCGCACCTGCCTTCTTGCTTGTGGCCTTAGCTTGGAGGCGTTGAGAGACCTCCGCATCGCCATTGATGACGGCCCTCGTTGACTCCTGCAATAGGGCGCGTGCCTCGAGCATTAGCTCGCGGCGCTCCTTCTGTGCCGTGGTGGATGCCCGCCTTTGTGCCTTCTTGGATGGCATGGTTTGGAACTGCACCGGCTTCGGGCCTAGTGCATGTACATCTTGGCGTCATGCGTGATGACGACCATGGGCGGCAGCATGGCTCCAAAGTGGATCGCCCAAGGCTCTGAGGTGCGTGGATTGGATGAGCGGGCGAAGACGACTTTGACGACCACGATGCAAAGATGGGAGGAGAACCAGGTCCCACCGGGCGTGCCAATTTGTTTGACACGAGAAAAACGTCTGTGAAAGACAGATGCGCTACATTGAGGGGGGAGGATGGTAGCGTGTTTCTCTCATGCGCCAGGGTAAAGAAAATAGGTGCGGGCGTGCCAGTGTACCGTAGTACACAAGAAAAAGATAGGGAAGCATGCATTTCATTAATCTCTCTTGGAGAAACAAAGTACAAGTTCCCGAATACAGAGGCGCTCTGTGGCCTGCTTGCGCGGCCAGCCTGACTATTGTGATTGTGATATTCTGGTTCCCGGGGCCTCGGAAGGCACCCGGTTAATTACTCCCGCGGGTTACGCCGCGAGACACCTCCGATTAAGCCGTGTGGTCGTCTTCGTCGTCTTCGCTTCGCGTTCTCCATGCATGATGTGGTGGTGGTTTGTGTGGGCGGCGGTAGAGCCCGTGTCCTCGTCCAAGCCCGCCCTCGCCGTCGTGCCTCGTCGGTCTTGACGGTGTTGATGTAGTTGGAGTTGAAGTAGCATGGGTCCGCTCAGCTGGGACTTCTCGACGACCAGTAGCCTCGTCGGGGTGCGCAAGGGGTATGCCTCGCGGGAGTAGAATGATGGAGGAGACCGGCGTCGGTGTGAAAACCAACGCACACACGTAAGTCGGTGTAGCCGATGTGGTCGGCGCCTCGTCCTTAGCCTGACGCCAAGTTTATGGCTGTCGGCGTAGTCAAGGACGCCGTCTCACGGGCTCGCAGGGTAGTGGAGTCGATGGCGTGCCAAAGGAACCGTCGCGTGTCGGAAGGTACAACCGCCGAGGGAGTGGAGTCGATGGCGCGCCGGAAGCATCGTCGCGCCTCGGAGAGAGCACCCGCCCATCAAGGGCCATCTCCGTGTGGCCAACATTGTAAACGTTGGTTCTTGGCTCGTCTCCGATCGCTTCCAGATAGGTGGATGTTGTGGCACATGACCATGGCTTGGCCGGCCGCAACCTGCCATGCACGTACATACTAATACAAACATGTATAGCTTTATGTGTAGATGTGGTGCTTAAGATTCAAGCGGCAACAACGAGGTCCATGCCCATGTCCTCGGCCCGTTTCACCATGGTGAAGAAGGTAGAGAGCTGCAAGCTGGCAGCTCATCATGCCACGCCATCCTTTTGGCGTTGTCTTGGTAGTGGATATGATGCCAGGCTGCATGCCGACATGCTGGGCACGGACTCGTCATCGTCGCGCCTTGTGGTATGATGGAGATGGCGCCGCGCTGCACACCGGCAGCCGTGGCACGAACTTGTTATCGTCGCGCCTCATCGGTGATGAAGATGGCGCCGCGCTGCACGACGGCGGCCTTGGAACGGACGTCGTTATCGCGCGCCGCACTGCACACCGGCCGCCTCGTCAGGGACGTCATCGCCGCGTCTCGCGGACGGTGAAGATGTCGCTGGGCTACGCGGCTGCAGCCCCGCCGCCGTGATGTCGTTTCCTTGGACGTGGCTTGTGGAGTTGGAGATGACACCGGGCTACACGCCGGCAGCCCCTACACGGATGTCGTCGCCGCGCTGCACGCCAGCAGCCATGCCAAGGACGTCGCCGCAACGTCTCGTGGTGTGGTGAAGATGGCGCCGCGCTGCACGCCGGCAGCCTCGGCGCGGACTCATCGTCGTCGTCGCGCCTCGCGAGTCGTGGAGATGGCGCCGCGCTGCACGCCTGCAGCCTTGGCACGGACTCGTCATCATCGCGCCTCGCGGGTGGTGGAGATGGCGCCGCGCTGCACGCCGGCCGCCTCGTCAAGGACGTCACCGCTGCGTCTCATGGGCGGTGAAGATGTCGCTGGGCTACGCGATGCCGTTTCCTTGGACGTCGCTTGCGGAGTTGGAGATGACACCGGGCTACACGCCGGCAGCCCCTACATGGATGTCGTCGCCGCGCTGCACACCAGCAGCCTCGTCAAGGACATTGTCGCAATGTCTCGTGGTGTGGCGAAGATGGCGATGCGCTGCACGCCGGCAGCCTCGGCACGGACTCGTCATCGCCGGTCGCACCTCGCGGGTGGTGTAGATGGCGCCGCGCTGGCATGCCTGGCACGGACGTCGTCGTTGCGTCTCGTGGGCGCCGTGGAGACGGCATCGCCCTGCATGACGACAACCTCTTCACGGGCGTCGTCGTCGCGCCTCGCAGGTGCCGTGGTGATGGCGCCGCGCTGCACGCCGGCAGCCTCGCCTCACGGGTACCATAGAGATGGCGTCGCGCCGCACGCCGGTGGCCTTGTCCAGGGCGGCGTCGTGGGTATGGTGGAGAAGATGCCGCTCTGCATGCCTAGACGTCCGGCTTCGTCGATGTGCGTGGTGGAGATGATGACAGGCTGCACGCCGACATGCTGGGCATGGACTCGTCATCACGCCTCGCAGTATGATGGAGATGGCGCCGCGCTCCACGCCGGCAGCCGTGGCACGGACTCGTTGTCGTCACGCCTTATGGGTGCTGAATATGGCGCCACGCTGCGCGCCGGCATGCCCATCGTCATCGCGCCTCTGAAGCGTCGTGGAGGGGGCGTCACGCTGCACGCCGGCAGCCCTCCTCACGGGCGTCGTCATCGCTCCTCACGGGTGGTGGAGATGGCGTCGCGCCGCGCGCCGGCAGCCTTGACTTCGTCGTCGTGGCTCGCGGGAGTTGAGAGGGCGCCGTGACACGAGCCTTGTGGAGAA
>NC_061508.1:133728371-133827291 GCF_022539505.1 Lolium rigidum
CCATAGGAACTTGCTAGAGTACTAATCATGCATCAAAACTAGTTTCTACCACTTAGAACAAGCATGCAAGCTCACTTAACATGTTACCTACATCAGCAAAATATTCAAGATATACTCAACCAAACAAAATTCTACTTGGATAATCGGAGGAGTCACATACCGAAGAGCAAATGTGCCAAATCTCAGACAGAAATCTGGGTTGAGCAAAGAGATCGAGAAATCTGGAGTTCTTGAGCAAAAACGCGAGTGAGAGGAAGCTGGTGTCGATTTTTTCGGGAGAGAGAAGAATGTGGGAGGAAGAGATGCTGAAGTGGGGCAAAGGGGGACCCACACACCAGGGTGGCGCGCCCCCCTTGCTGGCCGCGCCGGCCTGTGGGGTGCCACCCTGGGGTGCCCCACTGGTCATCCCCAGGTGCTCCCAGGTGCATTTTTGAAAAATAGGAGCAACGGTATGATTTTTATGAATTTTTGAAAACTTTGAAAAATGCACATTTCTGGGTATTAAGTTTATTATTACTGGCCAGGAAATTTTTTGAAATCTCTAATTAACTAAGGAACTTTACAAAACAAAAGTGCTACAGCAAGTAGAACAAGTGGAGGAAGAAAGAGATGTTGTTTACCTCCTCTATGCATATAAAAAGTATTTGTTAACAAGGTTGATCAAGTCTTGCCACCAAATAAATTTTATATAGCATAAGAAGAAATAAACCTCAAATCAATCATGTTACCTTGAATTGTATTGATATGGATCCAATCATAAGATTTTGATATCCTTCTTTAGGCTCATATATAGGACAATCGATAGTTCCAACTTTGATAGTTCTCACATTAGAAATAGTATTAACTCCACATACTTTATCAATCCTCTTGGGAAAATAGACGGTGTGCTCCCTATCATCAACATTGAAAGTAACCTTTCCTTTATTGCAATCAATAACAGCCCCTGCGGTGTTAAGAAAAGGTCTCCCAAGAATAATAGACATATTATCATCTTCAGGCATTTCCAACACAACAAAATCAGTTAATATCAAGCAGTTATTAGTAACTTGAACAGGAACATCCTCACATATACCAACAGGAATAGCAGTAGATTTATCAGCCATTTGCAAAGATATATCAATAGGTATCAACTTATCTAAGTAAAGTCTCTTATAAAGAGAAAAAGACATAACACTAACACCGGCTCCCAAGTCACATAGAGCAGTTTTAACATAATTATTCTTAATAGAACAAGGAATAGTAGGTATACCGGGTCGCCCAACTTCTTTGGAACTTTGCCATTGAAAGAGTAATTAGCAAGCATAGTGGAAATTTCCTCATTGGAGATTTTCCTTTTGTTAGTAACAATATCTTTCATATACTTTGAATAAGGAGGCAATTTAATAGCATCAGTCAAAGGGATTTGCAAGAATAAAGGTTTCATCCAATCACAAAATTTATTATAGTGTTCTTCTTCCTTTGATTTTAGTTTCTTAGCAGGAAAAGGCATTTGCTTTTGCACCCAAGGTTCCCTTTCATTACCATGTTTCTTAGCAATAAAATCTTCTTTAGTATACTTTTTATTTTTATCTTGCTTTTCAGGTTCATCTTCAACTTCTTCTTTATCAGAAACATCATTCTTATCATTATCTTTATCATGTTCATTACCACTTTCAGTTTCAACATCGGAAATAGAAATACTATTAGGATCATTAACAGGTTCAGAGGATTCTACAACATTTTTATGTTTCTTCTTCTTTTTCTTAGAAGGAGCACTAGATTCAATGCATTGAGAATCTTGTTCAATTCTTTTGGGATGCCCTTCAGGATATAGAGGATCCTGGGTAGAGACACCACCTCTAGTTGTTACTTCATAAGCATGTTTCTCTTTAGAATTATTCTTTAATAAGTCATTTTGCACTTTAGTGAGTTGATCAATTTGAGTTTGAACCATTTGAAAATGTTTAACAAGCATCTTAACATCATTGGAGGTTCTCTCCACAATATCATGCAAATTGCTAATAGCTTGAGAATTTTCCATTAGATGATTCTCTACTCTCATATTAAAATTTTCTTGCTTAACAATATAATTATCAAACTCATCTAAGCATTGAGCAGGAGGTTTTGAATACGGAATATCTTCCCTAGTAAAGCGTTGAAGGGAGTTTACCTCAATCATTGATGAAGGGGGAATTATCTCACATATATCTTCTATGGGAGGTAGATTCTTCACATCTTCAGATTTAATACCTTTCTCCTTGAGAGACTTCTTGGCTTCCCTCATATCTTCATCATTCAATTTAATTAAACCCCTCTTCTTCAATATTAGCGTTGGAATTGGTTCAGGCGTAGTCCAATCATCATGATTCCGGCCTATTTTAGCCAATAATTCTTCGACTTCGTCCGGAGTTCTTTTCCTGAAAACACAACCAGCACAACTATCCAAATATGCCCTAGAATCAATGGTTAGTCCACTATAAAAATATATCAAGTAGATCATTCTTTTCTAAATCATGTCCAGGTCGAGCTCTGATAAGAGAACAAAATCTTGCCCAAGTCTCAGGCAATTTCTCTTCATCTCCCTGGTCAAATCTATAAATTTTCTGTAAAGCAACATGTTGAGCACTAGCAGGAAAGTATTTTCGAAAGAAAACATCACGCAAATCAGTTGGACTTTTAATAGAACCAGGAGGCAAATTATTATACCAAGTTTTAGCATCATCCTTTAATGAGAAAGGAAAAAATTTAGCGACAAAATAAGTACGCATCTTGACATCATCGGAAAACAAGCTACTCATAGAAGAAAGTTCAATCATGTGTTCTACAAGCACTTTCTTTTTCAGTACCACAAAAGGGTGCTATCTCTACAATAGCTATATGAGATAGATCAAGAGAAAAATCATAATCTTTATCCTTAATGCATATAGGAGATGTGGCAAATTTAGGATCAGGAGATAACTTATGTCTAACAGTATATTGTGTGAGAAACTTTTTAATTTTGTTCGCATCAGCAGTAGCATTGCATCTATTAATAAAATCATCATTAAGCTCCACATAATCTTCATCGAGATCATCACTAGAATAATCAAGTTCGAGTGAATTAACAGGTGTAGTAGCATTAGGAGTTTCAGTATTTTCAATTTGTCTAGACCTAGCAATTGTAGCATCTAGAAAGGATCCCAATGAACCATTATCATCAATCACAAGCGAAGCATCATCAATATTATAAGAATTTTCAGATTCAGCAGAAGTACCAACAAGTGAAGCATGTGGTGGTGAAACAAGTTTATCAATCACAGATGGTGAATCAAGAGCAGCAGAGGTACTCAGAGTTGTACCTTTTCTTGTAGTGGATGGTAATATGGCGACTTTAGGATCGCGAGTTTTACCCATGATGGAGAATTTGCAGCGAACAATATCAATCCAAGTGAACTTCCAAATAAAGCTATGCTCCCCGGCAACGGCGCCAGAAAACAGTCTTGATAACCCACAAGTATAGGGGATCGCAGCAGTCTTCGCGGGAAGTAAAACCCAATTTATTGATTCGACACAAGGGGAGACAAAGAATACTTGAAAGCCTTAACAGCGGAGTTGTCAATTCAGCTGCACCTGGAAACAGACTTGCTCGCAAGAGTTTATCAGTAGTAACAGTTTTATAGCGGTAGCAGTAGTGAAATAACAACAACAGAGTAACAGAGACAGCAGTAGTGATTATAGTAAACAGCAGGATTAAAATACTGTAGGCACGCGGACGGATAACGGGCGTTGCATGGATGAGAGAAACTCATGTAACAATCAAGCGGTGGCATTTGCGGATACTAATAAAACGGTGTCCAAGTACAAAGCAATCAATAGGCATGTGTTCCAATTATAGTCGTACGTGCTCGCAATGAGAAACTTGCACAACATATTTTGTCCTACCAGCCGGTGGCAGCCGGGCCTCAAGGGAATCTACTGGATATTAAGGTACTCATTTTAATAGAGCACCGGAGCAAAGCATTAACACTCCGTGAACACATGTGATCCTCACATCACTACCATCCCCTCCGGTTGTCCCGATTTCTGTCACTTCGGGGCCATTGGTTCCGGACAGCGACATGTGTATACAACTTGCAGGTAAGACCATAAACAATGAATATCATGATGAAATAATAACATGTTCAGATCTGAGATCATGGCACTCGGGCCCTATTGACAAGCATTAAGCATAACAAGTTGCAACAATATCATCAAAGTACCAATTATGGACACTAGGCACTATGCCCTAACAATCTTATACTATTACATGACCAATCTCATCCAATCCCTACCATCCCCTTCAGCCTACAGCGGGGGAATTACTCACACATGGATGGGGGAAACATGGCTGGTCGATGGAGAGGCGTCGGTGGTGATGGTGGCGATGATCTCCTCCAATTCCCCGTCCCGGTGGAGTGCCAGAACGGAGACTTCTGGCTCCCGAGACGGAGTTTCGCGATGTGGCGGCGTTCTGGAGGGTTTCTGGCGACTTCGACTTCTCTCCGTGCGTTTTTAGGTCGAAGGCAATAAGTATTCCGAAGGAGGGTGTCGGGGGCCGACAGAGGCCGCCACACACTAGGGCCGCGCGGGCCCCTCCTGGGCCGCGCCGGCCTAGTGTGTGGGGCCCTCGGGCCCCCACCTGGCTTGCCCTTCTGGCTCCGTAAGTATTCTGGAAAAATAGGACCTTCCGCATAAATTCCGAGGTTTTTCCTGAAAGTTGAATTTCTGCACAAAAACGAGACACCAGAGCAATTCTGCTGAAAACAGCGTTAGTCCGTGTTAGTTGCATCCAAAATACACAAATTAGAGGCAAAACAATAGCAAAAGTGTTCGGGAAAGTAGATACGTTTTGGACGTATCAAGCAGCACCCTGTGCGTTGCCGTTGTGGGATGCCTCGAAGTCGTTCTTCTTCTTCCCCATGATGATGCGGTGGTGCGCGGCGGTGAGGGGCAGGAGTGGAGGTGTCCGTGGTGTGGGCGATGCCAGGGACGATGTCGGTCGAATTTTAAGGCCAGCCGCGTGCGGGACACGATGCCAGTAATGGCGGCGCAGAAGCCAGCCGCCGTCCGCCAGTGCGCGTGTAGAAGAGGCACTCGCAACATTGATGGTGAAGGTTGCGCCCTTGCAGCGTCCACCGCGAACGGTCCGGTCACTATGTGTTGTCCCGCTGGAGCAGGGTCCAGATGCATTTTTGGTCCGGACGGACATAAATGGTTGCTCTGCGTCCGTTTGCGTTGGCCCGTTGGAGATGCAACTCCAACGACTCATTAACTGGGTTTGAATGATTGCACTCGGACCTGATATTAGACATTGGTATTCTGTAGGAGCGGAATATCCTAAATTGGAACGTTTGGGTGAGTGAAGTTTTGGAGACCGACCTACATACTTTATTTTCAAACACTTGAAATTCGTATTTAAAAAATCTGAAATAAAATTTTGGAGGTTGCTAATGATGTATGCTAAAATGGTGTAAAATCTCAATGCAAAGAAACTTATATTCTAGGCTACATGAAATTAACAAAATCTGACAAGTTTTATAGTCTTAAAATATGCACTATTCACTATAAAATTTGTTAGACTTTGATATTTTTATGTAGCCTAGAATATAAAGTAAATTTGTATTGCGAATTTACACTATTCTAGTATACACCATTGGCTATCTACAAAATTTTGTTTGGGATTTTTTTTGAAACTTTACAATATAAATTAGTAGGAAATTTTTCGGTGCGTTGCCATGGCACCACAATAAATGAAATGAACAATATTTCATATATTTAAATCCACATGAGCAGTTGAATTCAAATGAACAACTTTTTTGTTAACTTGTCTTTTGCCATGAAATTAGTAGTGAAAAACACGAGAAAGGGGAATCTTTTTGAGAAAAATATTGTACATCCAGAGCCACTTTTGAAGTGGCAAATCTTGCTTAGGGAATTGGACTCTCCCGGTCAACATCTCCAGTAGTAGTATGTATAATGCTATGCTGATTTACAACACGGACAATTGACTTACAGCAAGTGCTACTGTAGTGTTTTAAGGGGACAATGTTTGAACTATGATTAGCTTAAGATAAAATGACCAAGAATGTCATTAACAAGTGCCAAGTGTAAGCGGCGACCAAGCTTCATAATATGATTTGCAGTATAGCATGTCTTGAATTAACTCTAGTTTTACCATATAACCAGCACACAAATCAATTTAAACTAGTAGGAATGTTGTAAAATCACCGGTGCAGAACAGTTGTAGTTTGATATACCGTTCAGTGACCATCTACACTACGAAAATAGGATCTTTGCCTAGTACAAAAAATACAAGGCGTGGCCTAAAACTAATCATCATTAGTAAATTAAATAGCACTTACCATCAAACTTTACTAACCATATGTACACGGCTTTGTTCAAGCAAAAGCTGCAAAATGCCTGCCAGCCCTCCACCAACAAATTACACAAATAAAGGGCTGCGTGTAGCTCGTCCTTTGTTTTAAGTTTTCCACGTTTAGGTGGCCTAGGTATTCGTGCGATGCATTTGGGCTACGAACCGTTTTCTCCCTAAGAGTAAGTACAATAAGGTCTAGTCAGCTGGCTAAAAGGATTAAAATAATATATTTATGTCTAGTTGGAGGAGAGAGAAGATGAGAGAGAATGTGAGTGGACTCTTAAAGCAATTCCAATAGTATAGCCAACTGCTGGCTATAACAAGATGTCATATCATTTGTAGTCATCTTATAGCTAACATGTATAATAGTTGGCTACAAGAATGAAGCACGTTACTAACATATGGCCCACCTTTCACTCTCACAAAGTGCCTAGGAGCACGTGCAAGAGCTGGCTATTGCATAGTAGCCCACCTCCCTTCTCTCACCTCTTCTCTCTCCTCCAACTCATCTACTCCCTCCTTCACAGTTTACAGGGCGTCCTTGAGCTATCTCTGGGACCAAGGCAGTCGTTGATTGGATCTAAAATCGTTTGAGATTGGAAAAGTAGGAGGCCATTAAACCTTCCACGTCTAATTTTACGCTAATTAGTCTCTTTGGTATTCCTCCCGTCCAGTAAACGACTCCTTTCCGTGCATGCATTGGCGGAGAACGATTCAGCCAGATCGAGCCAGCGATCACACAGCCGAAAGGAAACAAGGAAGAGGAGCAATTTGTAGGCCAAAACGCTTCACTTAATTTGGGTAATTAATGCTAATACGCCTTATAAGTGCTGGTAGTGGAAATGCATGGATTTGGAAGTGCGCCCAGTATACCGTGAAGGAGGGAGTAAAATATATTATTTAATGTCTTATAGTCAGTGATACGTCTCCGACGTATCGATAATTTCTTATGTTCTATGCCATATTATTGATGATACCTACATGTTTTATGCACACTTTATGTCATATTCGTGCATTTTCTGGAACTAACCTATTAACAAGATGCCGAAGTGCCGGTTCTCGTTTTCTCGCTGTTTTTGGTTTCAGAAATCCTAGTAACGAAATATTCTCGGAATTGGACGAAACGAAGACCCAGGGTCCTATTTTTCCACGGAGCTTCCGGAAGACCGAAGAACACACGAAGTGGGGCCACGAGGTGGCCAAACCACAGGGCCGCGCGGCCCAGGGGGGCCCGCGCCGCCCTATGGTGTGACCCCCTCGTCTGGCCCCCGACTCTGCCCTTCCGCCTACTTAAAGCCTCCGTTGCGAAACCCCTGATGCGAAAAACCACGATACGGAAAACCTTACTGAGACGCCGCCGCCGCCGATCCCATCTCGGGGGATTCTGGAGATCTCCTCCGGCACCCTGCCGGAGAGGGGATTCATCTCCCGGAGGACTCTACACCGCCATGGTCGCCTCCGGAGTGATGAGTGAGTAGTTCACCCCCGGACTATGGGTCCATAGCAGTAGCTAGATGGTTGTCTTCTCCTCATTGTGCTTCATTGTTGGATCTTGTGAGCTGCCTAACATGATCAAGATCATCTATCCGTAATTCTATATGTTGTGTTTGTCGGGATCCGATGGATAGAGAATACCATGTCATGTTAATTATCAAGTTATTATACATGTGTTGTTTATGATCTTGCATGCTCTCCGTTACTAGTAGAGGCTCTGGCCAAGTTTTTAATCTTAACTCCAAGAGGGAGTACTTATGCTCGATAGTGGGTTCATGCCCGCATTGACACCGGGACAGATGACGGAAAGTTCTAAGGTTGTGTTGTGTTGTTGCCACTAGGGATAAAACATTGGCGCTATGTCCGAGGATGTAGTTGTTGATTACATTACGCACCATACTTAATGCAATTGTCTCGTTGCTTTGCAACTTAATACCGGAAGGGGTTCGGATGATAACCTCGAAGGTGGACTTTTTAGGCATAGATGCGGTTGGATGGCGGTCTATGTACTTTGTCGTAATGCCCAATTAAATCTCACTATACTTATCATGTCATGTATGTGCATTGTTATGCCCTCTCTATTTGTCAATTGCCCGACTGTAATTTGTTCACCCAACATGCTTTTATCTTATGGGAGAGACACCTCTAGTGAACTGTGGACCCCGGTCCATTCTTTAATACCGAAATACAAATCTGCTCGCAATACTTGTTTTTACTCGTTTTCTCCGCAAACAATCATCTTCCACACAATACGGTTAATCCTTTGTTACAGCAAGCCGGTGAGATTGACAACCTCACTGTTTCGTTGGGGCAAAGTACTTTGGTTGTGTTGTGCGGGTTCCACGTTGGCGCCGGAATCTCCGGTGTTGCGCCGCACTACATCCCGCCGCCATCAACCTTCAACGTGCTTCTTGGCTCCTCCTGGTTCGATAAACCTTGGTTTCTTTCGAGGGAAAACTTGCTGCTGTGCGCATCATACCTTCCTCTTGGGGTTGCCCAACGAACGTGTGAAATACACGCCATCAAGCATATTTTCCGGCGCTCGTTGCCGGGGAGATCAAGACACGCTCGCAAGGGGAGTCTCCACTTCTCAATCTCTTTACTTTGTTTTTGTCTTGCTTTATTTTATTTACTACTTTGTTTGATGCACTTATATCAAAACACAAAAAAATTAGTTGCTAGCTTTACTTTATTTACTGTCTTGTTTTCTATATCAAAAACACAAAAAAATTAGTTTACTTGCATTTACTTTATCTAGTTTGCTTTATTTACTGTCTTGCACTCTATATTAAAAATACAAAAAAATATTTAGTTACTTTTGTTACCATGTCTAGCTCTGAACCTGTTACTTCTTCGCCCGAAGAATTAGTTTTCACTTTTAAACAAGGGGATGAGGAGAGTTTTAAGGATGCTTGGTCTAGAATTTTTACTTCTTATCGTGAAACTCGAACCTCAAATGACTCTAAGTTTGCTCCTTAGTAATTTTTATTTTGGTCTTATGGTTCGCTATAGATATGCTTTGGATACTTTAGTGGGAGGAGATTTCCTCCATTGCAATGGGGATCAAGCTTTTAATGCCATAAAGAAGTTGGTTGCATCACATGATTCAGCTAATAACTTTGATTCAGCCCTTATCAGCATTCATAATAGATTAAATACTCTTGAGACAAGTGCATCTCTCTTAAATGAAAATTATGGATACATTCATAACCGTCTTGATCAATTTTTAGTGAACTCTGAACTTTCATTGTGGGATCCTGCTGTTAAAATTGTTATCGGTGATCGAACTCTTCATGCCTACTGTGATATTATGTATGAATTTTGCCTTATGCCTGAAAGCATTTATAAATCTTTGAAACTTTGGGGAGTCGATGAAGGAGGAGAAGAAATAACTCTCATTGATAACTCTATTATAATTCCTAAGGGAATAGCCGCAGGTGTGCATACAACCATTCTTGGAAGAACAATATCCATTGATTATCTTGTTATTGAAACAGGAAAAATCATACTTGGGAGATCCCTGTTGAAACTATTGGGAGCAGTCATTGATGTGGGAAAAGGCACTCTGAAATTCACCTCTATGCCAGGGGGAAATCATATATTCCCTAAACCAAAGGGAAGGAAAAACAATAAGAAAGGTAAGGGTAAAGCCCAAGGTAAGGTTGACGCACCACCCTTCGATAATACTTGAGTTACACTTTACGCGCCTAGCTGAAAGGCGTTAAAGAAAAGCGCTTATGGGAGACAACCCATGTTTTTACTCCAGTATTTTTGTTTTATATTTGTGTCTTGGAAGTTGTTTACTACTGTAGCAACCTCTCCTTATCTTAGTTTTATGTTTTGTTGTGCCAAGTAAAGTCTTTGATAGAAAAGTAAGTACTAGATTTGGATTACTGCGCAGTTCCAGATTTCTTTGCTGTCACGAATCTGGGTCTATCTCCCTGTAGGTAGCTCAGAAAATTACGCCAATTTACGAGCATGATCCTCAGATATGTACGCAACTTTCATTCAATTTGAGCATTTTCGTTTGAGCAAGTCTGGTGGCCTAATAAAATCCATCTTTACGAACTGTTCTGTTTTGACAGATTCTGTCTTTTATTTCGCATTGCCTCTTTTGCTATGTTGGATGAATTTCTTTGATCCACTAATCTCCAGTAGCTTTATGCAATGTCCAGAAGTGTTAAGAATGATTGTGTCACCTCTGAACATGTGAATTTTTATTATGCACTAACCCTCTAATGAGTTGTTTTCGAGTTTGGTGTGGAGGAAGTTTTCAAGGATCAAGAGAGGAGTATGATGCAATATGATCAAGGAGAGTGAAAGCTCTAAGCTTGGGGATGCCCCGGTGGTTCACCCCTGCATTTATTAAGAAGAATCAAGCGTCTAAGCTTGGGGATGCCCAAGGCATCCCCTTCTTCATCGACAACATTATCAGGTTCCTCCCCTGAAACTATATTTTTATTCGGCCACATCTTATGTACTTTGCTTGGAGCGTCGGTTTGTTTTTGTTTTTTGTTTTGTTTGAATAAAATGGATCCTAGCATTCACTTTATGGGAGAGAGACACGCTCCGCTGTTGCATATGGACAAATATGTCCTTAGGCTCTACTCATAGTATTCATGGCGAAGTTCTTCTTCGTTAAACTGTTATATGGTTGGAATTGGAAAATGATATATGTAGTAAATTGCTATAATGTCTTGGATAATTTGATACTTGGCAATTGTTGTGCTCATGTTTAAGCTCTTGCATCATATACTTTGCACCCATTAATGAAGAAATACTTAGAGCTTGCTAATTTGGTTTGCATATTTGGTTTCTCTAGAGTCTAGATAACATCTAGTATTGAGTTTTGAACAACAAGGAAGACGGTATGGAGTCTTATAATGTTTACCATATGTCTTTTATGTGAGTTTTGCTGTACCGTTCATCCTTGTGTTTGTTTCAAATAACCTTGCTAGCCTAAACCTTGTATCGAGAGGGAATACTTCTCATGCATCCCAAATACTTGAGCCAACCACTATGCCATTTGTGTCCACCATACCTACCTACTACATGGTATTTATCCGCCATTCCAAAGTAAATTGCTTGAGTGCTACCTTTAAAATTCCATCATTCACCTTTGCAATATATAGCTCATGGGACAAATAGTTTAAAAACTATTGTAGTATTGAATATGTACTTATGCACTTTATCTCTTATTAAGTTGCTTGTTGAGCGATAACCATGTTTCGGGGACGCCATCAACTATTCTTTGTTGGATATCATGTGAGTTGCTATGCATGTCCGTCTTGTCTGAAGCAAGAGAGATCTACCACCTTCATGGTTGGAGCATGCATATTGTTAGAGAAGAACTTTGGGCCGCTAACTAAAGCCATGATTCATGGTGGAAGTTTCAGTTTGGACATATATCCTCAATCTCATATGAGAATAATAATTGTTGCCACATGCTTATGCATTAAAGAGGAGTCCATTATCCGTTGTCCATGTTGTCCCGGTATGGATGTCTAAGTTGAGAATAATCAAAAGCGAGAAATCCAAAATGCGAGCTTTCTCCTTAGACCTTTGTACATGCGACATGGAGGTACCCCATTGTGACACTTGGTCAAAACATGTGCATTGCAAAGATCCGATAGTCCAAGTTAATTAGGACAAGGTGCGGGCACTATTAGTATACTATGCATGAGACTTGCAACTTGTAAGATATAATGTACATAACTCATATGCTTTATTACTACCGTCGACAAAATTGTTTCATGTTTTCAAAATAAAAGCTCTAGCACAAATATAGCAATCGATGCTTTCCTCTTTGAAGGACCATTCTTTTTACTTTTATGTTGAGTCAGTTCACCTATTTCTCTCCACCTCAAGAAGCAAACACTTGTGTGAACCGTGCATTGATTCCTACATACTTGCATATTGTACTTGTTATATTACTCTATGTTGACAACTATCCATGAGATATACATGTTACAAGTTGAAAGCAACCGCTGAAACTTAATCTTCCTTTGTGTTGCTTCAATACCTTTACTTTGATTTATTGCTTTATGTGTTAACTCTTATGCAAGACTTATTAATGCTTGTCTTGAAGTACTATTCATGAAAAGTCTTTGCTATATGATTCACCTGTTTACTCATGTCATCACCATTGTTTTGATCACTGCATCCACTACATATGTTTACAAATAGTATGATTAAGGTTATGATGGCATATCACTTCAGAAATTATCTTTGTTATCGTTTTACCTGCTCGGGACGAGCGAAACTAAGCTTGGGGATGCTTGATACGTCTCCGACGTATCGATAATTTCTTATGTTCTATGACATATTATTGATGATACCTACATGTTTTATGCACACTTTATGTCATATTCGTGCATTTTCCGGAACTAACCTATTAACAAGATGCCGAAGTGTCGGTTCTCGTTTTCTCGCTGTTTTTGGTTTCGAAATCCTAGTAACGAAATATTCTCGGAATTGGACGAAACGAAGACCCAGGGTCCTATTTTTCCACGGAGCTTCCAGAAGACCGAAGAACACACGAAGTGGGGCCACGAGGTGGCCAAACCACAGGGCCGCGCGGCCCAGGGGGGGCCCGCGCCGTCCTATGGTGTGGCCCCCTTGTCTGGCCCCCGACTCTGCCCTTCCGCCTACTTAAAGCCTCCGTCGCGAAACCCCTGATGCGAAAAACCACGATACGGAAAACCTTACTGAGACGCCGCCGCCGCCGATCCCATCTCGGGGGATTTTGGAGATCTCCTCCGGCACCCTGCCGGAGAGGGGATTCATCTCCCGGAGGACTCTACACCGCCATGGTCGCCTCCGGAGTGATGAGTGAGTAGTTCACCCCTGGACTATGGGTCCATAGCAGTAGCTAGATGGTTGTCTTCTCCTCATTGTGCTTCATTGTTGGATCTTGTGAGCTGCCTAACATGATCAAGATCATCTATCCGTAATTCTATATGTTGTGTTTGTCGGGATCCGATGGATAGAGAATACCATGTCATGTTAATTATCAAGTTATTATACATGTGTTGTTTATGATCTTGCATGCTCTCCGTTACTAGTAGAGGCTCTGGCCAAGTTTTTACTCTTAACTCCAAGAGGGAGTACTTATGCTCGATAGTGGGTTCATGCCTGCATTGACACCTGGGAGATGTGATGAAAGTTCTAAGGTTGTGTTGTGCTTGTTGCCACTAGGGATAAAACATTGGCGCTATGTCCGAGGATGTAGTTGTTGATTACATTACGCACCATACTTAATGCAATTGTCCGTTGCTTTGCAACTTAATACCGGAAGGGGTTCGGATGATAACTCCGAAGGTGGACTTTTTAGGCATAGATGCAGTTGGATGGCGGTCTATGTACTTTGTCGTAATGCCCAATTAAATCTCACTATACTTATCATGTCATGTATGTGCATTGTTATGCCCTCTCTATTTGTCAATTTCCCGACTGTAATTTGTTCACCCAACATGCTTTTATCTTATGGGAGAGACACCTCTAGTGAACTCGTGGACCCCGGTCCATTCTTTAATACTCGAAATACAAATCTGCTGCAATACTTGTTTTTACTCGTTTTCTCTGCAAACAATCATCTTCCACACAATACGGTTAATCCTTTGTTACAGCAAGCCGGTGAGATTGACAACCTCACTTGTTTCGTTGGGGCAAAGTACTTTGGTTGTGTTGTGCAGGTTCCACGTTGGCGCCGGAATCTCTGGTGTTGCGCCGCACTACATCCCGCCGCCATCAACCTTCAACGTGCTTCTTGGCTCCTCCTGGTTCGATAAACCTTGGTTTCTTTCTGAGGGAAAACTTGCTGCTGTGCGCATATACCTTCCTCTTGGGGTTGCCCAACGAACGTGTGAAATACACGCCATCAGTCAGCTGACTGGACTCTATTGTACTTGCTCTTATGCAAGAGCTAGCTCTAGCACGTGCTCCTAGGCAAGGTGTGTGACTGAAAGGTGGGCCATCCATTGAAAAAGTACATTCTAATAGCCAACTATTGTACTTGTTGGCTACATGTTGGCTATAGATGACATGGCATCTTGCTTATAGCCAACAACCGGCTCTACTATTGGACTTGCTCTAAATAGAGATGCCAAGTGCTAAACATTGACGTGCATTGGGCTACGAGCCGTTTACTCCCTCGTTCATCTCCACAATCCCGCTCCACACGAGAGCACTCCCACGACCGGCGTGATGGCGGCAATATAGGCACACGCCCCCGCGACGCCATGACCAGCCTCGCTCCTCCTTGACGAGTGCGTGCTCCAGCGACCCCTACTATCGGGCCGCCATCCTTCCACCCGTTTTTCGGCTCCGTCGATACTTCATGTCGGAGACGACGTCAAAGAATTTGCAAGCCTGAATTAGGGGGTGTTAGCATGTTAAGAATAGTTCTTTGTAGTTGGGACAAGATTTCTCTCCTCCCGAGCTCATATGCTCATGCTTGATTTTTTTTAAAAAAAGTAGCAAACAGAATCAAATAAATCTGATTATTTTTGTAAAATGAACATGAACATGTGTTCTAATAGAATGACAAAATTCTAAGAGAAAAGATACATGTAGTGGTCCGTGCAAAAAAAAAAATCTAAGTGTTGTAAACAACAAATCTAAATGCTCCAAACAACATTAAATTTTATTATCTTTCCATAGAACACCAAACATGTCATCCGCAATGTTGCTTGCCGTCACAACACATTCTCATGTTCGTTGTAAAAGTAATTCAGAGTTTCATGATTTTGTTTGCTATTCTTTTTTTTGTTGGTGCAGAAGCATGTGAGCCCGGGTTTAGTTGTGAGTTTTCTTCTATGTATCTAGTTTTATAAGCTTCATAAGGGAAGAAGTCTATACTGATTTCAAGAAACACTTGTTAGAATTATAGATCTACTTTAGTTTTTGCAGGTATACACAAGAGTATAATAATCGAAGTCTGAAATAAGTGCAATTTATGGCTATGACCATCTGAACAACATTTAGCATTAAAATCAATACCAAATTTAGGTCGGGAATATCTAACAATCCAAATCGAAATATTGACATTCATTCTCAATACCAATAGATATTTAACAGAACCCAATACAATGACAAGCCTCCCGATGCAAATATCCAAACAAAGCTTTGAGTATCAAAACTAGAGTAAATTGAAAGTTCTATGCGGCCGCGTGAAGGGCTTACGAGTGACCGGTCAATTCCGACAGGTACTATAGCGGTAGCATGGGAGAAACAGATGGTCGGAGAAGAGGGATGGAGGAGGAAGAATGCCGCCACCGCACCGGCGCCCCACCTCCGGCAGCCATCCCCCACCGGCTGCCAAATTTACGCCAGCATGTGCGCCAACACGAGTGTATGAGGATGCCGCCACGATCTCCCGAACTATAGGGACGGCCGTCCCACACCGGTGTCCCCCATACCGGCGTCCCCCAATTTTTTTCATATAATAATTTAAATTTTATTCAAATAATAATTATTCATACAATAATTTAATATAGTTTAACACAAATACAAATGGAAAAATTCATACAATAATTTAAATTTATATCATGCATTGGCGGCTCCTCTCCTCACCCACAGATGCACAGTCAGATCCACCTGAAGTTGAGTATGAACATATGCATCTTGGATTTCTGCATGCATGTGAAGAAAAGCCGTGAACTCTTGGGGTACATGCTCAACTTGAGCAACCGGCCATTGATAATTAAATGGTTGATCATCATCTATAGGTGAGTCACGCTCGCTCTCACTGATCATGTTGTGCATGATCACACAAGCGTTCATCACCTCCTACATCTGAGACTCCAACCAAGTGAGAGCAGGGTATCTGGCATCTGCGAAACACTGCTTAGCACACCAAAAGCATGCTCAATATCCTTGCGAGCTTCTTCCTGGCGTGTTGCAAAATTAGTGTCCATCTCCGAAGGTGGATCAGAGATTGTCTTCACAAATGTAGCATACATTGGATATATACCATCGGCTAGATAGTACCCCTTATTGTATGTATGGCCGTTGACCTCAAAGTTCACGGCAGGAGCTTGTGCCTCAGCTAGCCTGGCAAACACGGAGAGCACTGCAGCACGTTGATATCATTGTGGGTTCCTGCCATGCCAAAAGAAAACATACCAAATCTAGAGATCATGGTTTGCCACCGCCTCAAGAATGACACTGCATTGACCTTTATACACGTTGTACATCCCTTGCCAAGCAAAATGGTAATTCTTCCAACCCCAATGCATGTAGTCGATGATTCTGAGCATCCCAGGAAACCCTCGAGCAGCATTTTGTGCCAGGCTCCGACATGCATCATCTGCCATCGGTGATCTAATGTCTAGGAAACACCGTTATGCCGGCTTGGCAAAACCTGTAGAAAGTCTTGGAGCATGTCGACTCCGCCAAGCGCAGGTAGTCACCAGCTGCATCTCGGGGAGCACCATATGCAAGATAGCGCAATACAACAGTACACTTCTAGATCGAGGAGAAGCCCTTGCACATGATGTAGTCGTCGTACTCCCTAACGCGGAAGACGATCTTCATGAACAAATCCTTGTTCATCCGGAACCGGCGCCGAAAATCCGTCGGCGTCTGAGTTGTGTCGACGAAGTAGTCGGAGTCAAGCAGCAACGCGCCGGCTTGATGATGCCTCTCCTTGTTCTTCTTCTTGCCAAGCCTTCAACCGCCTCGTCGAGGCGCGGCCAAGGCCACAATGGGTTAGTGGACGCGGAGGAGGCTCGCCGGCATCAACTGTTGCTGGTGCCGTCAAACGGCAGCAGTGTTCTCCTCTTCCAATGTACCGAACACCTTGCGGCCAAGACGAACGGACGATCGTGTCGGCAGCCTCCTACTACTGACGAGGAGGCCAGGCGCTGAGATCAGGGCCGCTGTTTTGCTGGCCGGTGGTTTCTGGACAGGCGGGGTGGAAGGCGACCACGAGGGAGGCGGCGATCGTGATTCAGAACAGTGGGAGGAGGGTCGGGCGGGGGTAGGGTATGGAGGAAACACGCACGTTTGGCTTGCAGCAGAGCCTCGCGGGCATTTTCCTTCGTGGACGAGGGTGCCGGCACCCCCGATTTGCACCCGTGCGAAGGGGCTGGCACGGGGTAGCCAGCGATTCTATTGGATTCGAAAGAGCGCCAGCATTTTATTGAACACGTTGGTGTGAGCCAAATTTGCTACCGGCTCCCAAATAACTATCAAGACACTATTAGGCTCGCCGGTGGAGATGCTCTAACCGCGGGCCGCCAAACCTAGCCCTCTCCTTAAATTCTGTACTACGTCACCACGTGTGTGCCATTGACCGACCATTGACGGTTGTCATCTTTATCCTTCCGTTCCCGCAGCTGGTCTACAAGTCAAAGACTTAACCGACGAACACATCGACGGATAAGTCAAACCATAAATTACTCACTTGAGAGAAAGGAAAGTCAGACCAAGCAGCTCCCAAAAATGGTCGTACGGTCAGACGACTCGCACCACACGCGGATTTCCCTTTAGCAAGAAATACTCTCCAGAAGCCTGGGCGTTTCCTGATTGGGCCCCGAGATGAGTCGCGCGCGGCCAACAATTCCCTAGCTGGAACCGCGGCTGACACTGACGCGCGCCTGCGTCTGCGTCTGCGTGACGTGACGGCCTGACGGATGGGGTGACGGCTCCGCGCCCGCCGCGGTTACAGGTGGAGCGGCGAGCCATCTGCCTTGTGGCAGAGTGAGCTGCTCCGCTCCGGTCCTTCTCGTCGCGGGCGGGATCACAAATGCCCGGCTAGCGGCTGCGCTCACGTCCTTCTCCTACTCAATTCTCACCGAGAACGATTCTCCCAGTGCTGTCGAAACTTGAGTAAACTGAAAATTCCAGGGGCCGCTCACCACGAGGTGTCTTCAGAATTTAGGGTATGTTCATCGGTCCAACGCAAACGGACTGAGATGTATGCGGTGACCCTTTTAAGTCTAAAATTGGGTTGAAAATGTGTCGGGTGGATAACAAGCGCGTTGGCGTGCGTCCCTCTCTTCTACTCGCAGGACATGTCCGTTAGTGGCACGTAAGCCACTTCCTCTCCCACCGGTCGTACTTGAACTTTGCCGGTGCCAAGCCCTAGCTTGCGATGTAGGACACCACCACCGCCATGGACCTCGCCCCTACCACCTCCACCGTCAACAAGATCAAAGCCAAGGCCTCGAAGAAAGAAATGACAACAGAGGGGAAAACCCGCGGGACCAAGAAGCGTGGTGCCCAACGCGGAGCCGCGAAATCCAAGATCAAGGCCAACATGGACCTCTTCTTGGCTACTCAGGCAAACGCCAGCACCCAGCCCTTCACCACTCAGCCCGCCACCCATGCCATCATGATAATCAAGGGCGAGGCGCTCGGTCACGTCCAGGTGACACCGGTTGATCAGGTATGGCCACGATCATCTATTTAATCGTTTGCATGCACGGGAGACTAGGCTTGCGATGTCCAATTATCTGTAGGCCCACTATGAAGAGGACCCAGATGCCTACATGCATGAGACGGTCAATGGTGGCGGCTTCATCTCGAACGGTAGATTGGGAACAAGGAAGAGACTCAAGGAGATGGTTATCCATATATAATATGTCTATGTACGCGGGTGTGCATTACCACCTTTAACATTTTCCATATGCTTCGATTCCCTAATTAGTGGTAATCTTCTAACACTATATTTAGTTTTTATAGCCTCTTCTATTCGTATATTTACACATCTTAGTGAAATGGTGGAAAATAAAGGAAAATGGCTAGCTCGAACCAAAATACGTTTGGCTGCTGAGTTGCCCTCGATCCAAGCGGACAAGGCTGACCACACGACCGATTTTGTGTCAGCGGTCCGATCCAACCGGAGCCAAACAAACACTTTTGTTGTTCGAAATAAGTTGGACCGCTGAAGATGACCTAAAACAACAAAATAAATAAAATGTCGTCGTAATTTCGTTTTGCAGATTCAAAATTTTAAATGGTTCAACTCTAGGACCTTGAATCTGTTTATGTTCCATCTTCATTGTTGGTTTAGTCGGACCAAATATTTAAAACTAGACGCATATGAAGTGAATTAAAAATTCTAGGGGCCTTTTGGACGACACTCTGAAAAAGAGTAAACTAGGAAAATTAGCATATGGTCAACGATTTGTTTATTGACCTACTACGCCATGTGATGAAAAGCAGATCAAGTGAATGGTCAACGGCCAACAAACGCAAACCACACACTCCACATGGTTCAGAACTAGGTTATCCGTCAGATGTCGTGTACAGTTCAGGCAGGAGTATCATTTTGGTCACCGCCAGCGCTTGTTCTTCTTGATCTGAATTAGTAGAGAATGTGAAGCACAAACCCAAAATTGCCTCGTTAATAGGTATACAGTTGATACAGCCAACCCTAGTAGTGTAATTCACAAACTCTGTTTCGGTCAAATAATACAACAGAGATAGTAGTAGTACTAAGAAGAGAAGAAGAAGAAGAAAAAAAGAGCCAGTGAAGTGGTCTTTTCCACTCTACTCCAGCCCAACGGCCGGGATCATCTAATCGCGCAGGACAGGCAGGTTTAATTCCAGGAATTGGAAGACCGCGGGAACCAGAGCTCGCTGTCGTCGTCTATCTTCATCAGGTCCTGCAGCCCGTCCCAGAGCAGCTGGTCCCCTGTCTCCTCCCACCCCTGCGGCGCCCGGGCCTCGACGTCCGGCGCGCTTCGAGGCGAGGGCGTGTACGTGTCTGATTTGGCCGGGGCATTGCTGTCGTCGTCGTCCTTGGGCTGGCTGGCGTCGAGAGCCTGATGCTGCTGCTCGGGGAACGGGAAGTTGAGCTTGGCGCGCGGGCCGCGGAACTCGATCGCGGCGCTGTCGTAGGCCCTGGCGGCCTCCTCGGCGGTGTCGAAGGTCCCGAGCCACTTGCGCACGGCGCGGCGCGGGTCGCGGATCTCCGCCGCCCACTTGCCCCACGGCCGCTGCCTCACGCCGCGGTACTTGTTCTTCTTGTTCCGCCGCTTCCTCTGCGGCTTGGCCGGCGCCGGCGCGGCGCCGGCGGTCGTCTTGTGCGCGTCCAATGCGGCCTCGGCGCCGAAGAACTCGCAGCCGAGGCAGCCGTCGACGCCGCACGCCGCGCAGGCCTCCCGGCGCGCCGCCGCCGGGGGAAAGATGTCCGGCGGCGGCGTGGTGTAGCCGGAGATGACGTGCAGCAGCGCGGCGACCATGGCGCTGTGCTCCTGCTCCGGGGTGATCGCTCTGCCTTCGAATGGCTGCTGCGGCGGTGGCTCGGCGATCGCCGAGCTCGGGGATGGGTCCTCGAAGTGGCCGTCGAATCGGATCATGTACTCCTGGTTCGCCATTGCTGTCGAGATGCTGAAGGTCATGTGTGTGTTCTTGCTGCTGATGCTTCTTCTTCCTCTGCTGCTCTGTTCTTGATGTTCCTGCTGCTTCTTCCTCTGCTGTAGTGTTGTGTATGGAGCTCCTGTGTTGTGCTGTTTGTGTCCGTCAGGTGTAGTTTGAAGTGAGCGGGAAGACGGGAGTCGGGGGCAGAGTTTATATACGAGCTCACGTCGCACGGCACGCGGCGCAACAAGACAGAGCGCATCCTCGTGCACTTTTGTTGGATCGGGGCTAGCTAATCGTCGGCTGTTTAGCGCAAGCGCAACGGGGTACGCGTGAGAAACGTGCGCGTTTTCTGGGTGCCCCGGTTTTGTTGTTAATTCCGGGATTGCCCTCCCCGGCGGGGGACAGCGTGTGGACGAGGGGATCCAGTGGGTCACGTACGCTGGCAATGACGTCAGCGGAAAGTAGTAGTGGGATTGGCGTTGGATGGAGATGAGCGAGAGAATCTCCTTGGCATCTGACCGTCCGTTGAAAGGGTCAAAGCGGGGTCAAGGAGACGAGGAAACGGGGATCGCACACCTGGTTTTAGCATACAAAGGTCGGTGGATCCGTGGGACGCCTGCCTGGCCCGTCGGGGGGAAAGACTTTCTGGAGGAGCATGGAGTTTGCTGTTTTGGATAACAACAAAATGGTCCTTATCCTCACATGTGTGAACATCTAAAGTATCTTCTACTCTACTAACTTGCAAGATGAGCTAAAAAAAAAAGAACACCCCCCCCCCCCCATAATCACAGAGAAAGATTATAACAACCCCCATAAACGCCTCAAGGGAGGGAAATGACACCCTGGGGCGTCATCATCGTCGGCACCACTGAACTGGGCAGGGCTGTCGCTCGTCGCAGCGATCCAACCACATAGAAGAACCAACACACTCCTCGCTATACCCTCCTACGAGCGGGCAAAGACTGCTACATCATACAAACATTGGCTAACTGAACATCACCACATAGCTAGACAAATAACAGGGAGAACCATACTGCGGTTGCGAACTTCTTCTCCGTACACTGGTTGCGAGTTGGAGGGGTTCTTGGTCGGCTTATGCCACGACGACAAATGAGCACCACCGCAGGGGCGAGGGAATGGGAAGGGTGGGGGTGGGGGTATCGCGAGCCCCTGCTCCAGCCTTTGACACACGGCGACGGTCATGACACCTACAACAAAACAACCAGACTTTGAAGCACAACACCCTCCCCAAGCATCATCACCGCCAAGATCCATGCGGTGACCACGACCAACAAAAGGCACCATCGGAGCCCTGGGATGGCGAGATCTAGGTCAAGACCTAGAATTCACAGCCAACCCCTCCCACCACACGCGTTGTCCAACACGAGACGAGCTCCACGCACCGATGGCACAATTGTCTAAGGCCGTCGAACGCGCCACCGCCAAATCCAGAAGGAGAACTGCATGCGGGTAGCCACACAGAGAAGCGGCCGCTAGATCTACTTGTTCCAGCGAAGGAACGGCGCAAGTAGCCGTGTTGAAGCTTGCCGGATGGGGATCAGGGGAGGCCAACTTGGCTAGCGTCGTGCGAGGAAAGGGAACTTGAATCAAACCGAAACGAAAGAAAAGGCTAGAAAAAGGGGGCGGATAAGAGTCGTGCAGTTGTCGATGACGGACAGAGGTCGCCACCAATTGCAACAAGGAGGGCATGGTGGAGGTGAGAGGGAGGGGCTACCCCATGTCGACCGAGAGCGGCACAGGAGACGTGGAGGAAGGGTTGTTTCACCAACCCATACTTTGTCTTGTGACGTCAAAAATACTATTACTAGCTTGTAGATTCAGAGGTACTCCCTCCATCCTAAAATAAGTGACTCAATTTTTTGTCTATATATAGATATATGTATAACTAAAAATACATGTAAATACATTTGAATTTAGTTAAAGTTGAGTCACTTATTTATGAACGGAGGGAGTAGTATATTCCAATGGTATACTCACACTATCTCAAGTTTGTTTTACCTTTGTGAAATTAATTTTAAGATTGCCTAATGTAGTACCACTCTTTTGGTAAAAGTGGCTGATAGAAAAAATTACTGGATAAGGAAGGAGATAAAAGTAAACTGCTGGCCTGAACCATGGTGCACCGCATGCATGTTTTAACCATGCCAGTCGGCACTCACCATGTTTAAGTATCTAGCCGAGCTGGCAGCTGCTAAGCATGGCCAATACAAACGAATTCTTTATTCACCCGCCAAAAATGAGAACCATGCTGCTCAATACCTAGAAAAGAAATCCGTTTAACTGCTCGGAATGTCTCCATCATGGGGATCACCCAGACCTCCTAGTAGAATAAATAAATAAATAAATAAATGATGAATATAAAATGTGTGTACCATTCGATACGCCCCGTCCCGTTCGGTAGAAAAGGTGGCGTTTCGTCATGCGCTGGGTGCGTGCGTGGGCTCTCGGAGCAGTGGAGAAAGCGACGGTGCCAGATTGGAGACAGCTCCCGAGAGAGCGCGGGGCGTCCACCGCAGATAGTTTTGTGCCTCGGTCAGCGTCGAAACGACAACATCTCCCGGCAAAAAAATATAAAAAGCCATCAGAATCTCTCTCTGCTTTGAAGGCTACTGGTTTAACAAATTAACAACTGTGAGATTGACTTCAATAAAAAAACTATTTTCTTAGCGGGTCAAGAAAGAGCTTCTAGCTGGAAGTTTGTACTACTTGCCGACTTAGAAGTAGAAGCTTCTACTCCCTCCTGCCTATTTTGTGTTGCATATAATTTTTCGTGCAAATTAAATTGTGCAAACTTGATCAAGAATATAGATAATAATCCAAAGATTAACCATGTCAAATGCATATAATATGAAAATATATTTCATAACAATTCTAAAAATATTATTCTTTTGTTGTACTACTTCCGTTTCAAGGATTAAGGCTCCCTCGTTTTGCGTGCTTTTTGTTTGATCAAGAATTACTTCAAATATATAAAGGTTGTTTGTATGAAATTGGTATCATTAAAAATGTTTTTCAATAAGAATCCAACGGTACTAATTACATATAATATAATTAAGATTTTGTTGCTCAATTTTTATGGTCAAAGTTCGTCTTGAAATACACGTGCGCCTTATTATTTAAAACGGAGGTACTATATGTTTATATTTTTATCAATACAGATGATTAAACTTTAGGAAGCTTGACTTTGACCAAAGCTTGTATGCAACATGTTTTGTGCAAGAGGAAGTAAAAGGCTAGAAGTTGGGGCGCTTACAAATTTATCAAAGAGTTTAATGAGAAAAAGAGTTTAATGAGAAAATAAATCTTTTATTTTCTACAAGCCGATTATATTCAACATCGACCGGGAGCATCCATGTTTTCTACTCTTTTTCTACTCCCACCGATCCATAATTCTTGCTGTGGAAGGAAGGAAGTAGAAGGTAATTGGCACACTTGCAATTCTATGAAAAGTTCAATGGCACAAAAGGAAACTTTTGGACATATAATCTGTGTGTTGTGCTTCGGTCAGTATCGAAGCCTCAAGATCTCCCTGCAACAAAATAACAATGTTAGAATTTCTCTCTGCGTTAAAGGTTGCTGCGTTAAAGGTTGCTGGCATAAACAATTGTTTTTTGAAATGTTCATCGGAGAAGAGAATACCACTTCTATATTTTGCTTTAAAAGAGTGCGAGATGTCCATCCTTTCGGGTTGACATTGGTGAGGATAGATAAGGCTATTACATCGGAAAAGAAAGGGGTGCCAACAGTCCTAAGTGCCAATATAAACACTTGAACATTGCTACAGTTGTTCAAAAAAGAACATTGCTACAGAGCCTACCACCATGTCTACCAACACCGGGAGACAACCCACAAGCACCGGACCAGGGAGTGCCACTAGACGCAATCGAAGAGTATCACAATAGTGAGATCTTGCAAATGATAATCCATCTGCACACAGGCGGTCATCCATGAGCTAGCGGTTTGCAACAACACGGGTCAATGAGTGTTTCGTCGCCTTTAACGAAAGGCCTTGCTCCTCGAGAAGACATTGCATATGACAAGTTACCAATCTCTGCGAAGGGCATTACAAGACCGAAATTCCACCATACTTCACGAACCTTGACCAGAAGATCTAGCTATAGAGACAACAAGGAGCACTTGCGGGAAAGGAGGGTCACTTACGTCATCAAAGGGGGCCGATCAACCAAGACCGCGGCGGGAACACGAAGCTCAGCACCGGGACAAGACAATGGCCATCGCCATCAAATGGAGCCAAACTTGCACGACAAATATCATGCATCCAAGTGCCTAAGCTCTTAGCTTTCATAGTGGACCAAGAACACGGGCGAAGGACACCACCAAGCAACACCGCGTGGTCATACAGCGAAGCGCGCTGCTCTTAGCTTCCGCAGCGAGAACATATCTAGTGATACCACACCTTATTTGATACCATGATACCACTCTTCAAAATTTAAATTGTAAGTGTCAAAAAATCTGAAACCAAAATTTGGGGTGTTCACAAGATGTGTGTTTACATACCCTGTAACTTTCATAACCAAATTCGAAATATCCTTAGAGAAACAAAAAGGAGAAATCCAGCATGAATGGTGTCACATAAAGACAAAAACACAAAATGACACTATTCACACAACATTTGTCTTTTTTGTTTCTCATTGTGTATTCTAAATTTGGATTTGAAAATTCTAGACAATGTAAACACACATCTTGTGAACAGCCACAAATTTATTTTAATTTTTTTTATCACCTACAAATTTGAATTTTGTGAAGTGATATCATGGTATCCTGTGAGGTGTGGTATTACTTGATATTTTCCCCTTCCGCAGCATACCGCGATCGGGAAAAAAGGAACCACATGGCAGCACTGCGAGGACGAGCGCCTTGCCGCCGGATACCCCCATCCAACAACACGACAAGAGAAGAATACAATGATCGGGGATCATCGAAGATGAAGTCATGGAGCACCATAGTGATGCAACGTGCCAACGAGCCAAGCCAACCTCTCAAGCGCATGGCCCATGGCACGACCGGGTAAGCAACTTGGGTTTTCATTGCGGCGCCTTAGAAGGAAAAACAGCCCCATATGTGTTGAGTTTTTGCCATCAGAGTTACATCTCACTAACCACGCCACCAGGAGGGTTAACGATCTCGATTATCATCGTCGTGGTCTTCACAAACACAAGGTTAGAGCTTTAATTTCTCCCGTGACACACCTCAAGCCATCCCTCTGGGAGAGCCATGAGAAGTCCTCATCGAGCAACCAAATCTAAGGGGACGCATCAAAGAGCAACACTAGGCAGCACAACTAGGGTGGTCAACCTAGAAATTCGATGACAAAGTGGTCAGTGGGTTACGAGGAAAAATAATAGACCAGAGAATTTTCTCTTTCCACCTTTTCTTACCCACACCACAACGTGCAGAATAAGTGATTTCATCCCATCAAAAACACCTGGCGATACCTGCAGCTCCGACAAGAACGTTTCGTCCCATCAAGAAAAGGCTGATTTAAGTAGTAGTGAAATTCTCCACGATTGAAAAAATATACATTCTAAAAGTTAATTATAGCAACGCACACACATGTACTCCGTACTACCACACTGGACCTTTTTATATAAAAAAACCCCACAGTGGCCACGGAGCCTGTGTCTAGATGACATATCTAAAGAAAACGTGCTGCTCACTTTGGTCGGTGCTGATCAGCACGCTCAACTATCATATCAGCATATGCCCATGGAAAATTAAGGTGGTGGGGCAGTCTCAAACCGAATCCCCTGCCTCGCGTTCGATCGCGCGGGCGATCAGTTCCTGGCAACGGCAGCCCTAGCTAATTCCGCGTTTTTTGTCGTGACCTGCCCATCCTAATCATACGCTAATTCCGTTCACACTTGCCCGCTTGCCCTGCCTCCGCGTTATTTCCGCTCTGCATGTGCCCACTTGGTCCTGCATTAAAAGCATGCATGTGACCAGGTAATTGATCCAGGACGCATCTCTTTCGTCTTTTTTTTCTATCGTGCTGTTACTTTTAGTACTCCTGCTGATCTGCCTTTTTTTTACAGTTCCCTTTATTGGTAGTGGTAAAAATAAAATAGGAAAAACTGGAACAATGTGATTGAATTTTTTTGCAATTCCCTTTTATCAATTCCCTTTACTTTTTATTGTTAGTACTTTGTATTAAAATTTATATTAGTTGAACTATTTTTTTCATTTCCCTTTTTCGGGCCAGTGGTATTCAAGGGGAAAATAACGGGTGGGAAAACCACTTGCAACATAAATAAACTACCACTTGCAACTCACATTAATGACTAATTTCACCATAAATAAACCAACACTTTTAAAATTTATTTTATTTGAATTATCTTGTGACCTAAATTTTTTTTGCTAAAGTATTTTAAATGAAATTAGATTTTCTGGAAGGTAATTTTTTTGCATTTGCAGTTGAAAAAAGAGCGGACAGACGGTTGAATTACAAAGCCACGAAAATACTCGAAATGAAAATGGCATTTCTGGGCTCGATAACTTAGTGAACTTTAATTCGTCCAAATATTCTAAATAACGGGGCAGGGGTCGATAAATTGTAAGCCTAAAAAGTCCCCAAAATATTCTAATCGAGATTAGCATTTTTGGATCGGTAATTTTCCACATTTACCATTTATAAATAATGAGGCAGGGGTTGATAAATTATAAGCCAAAAAATTCTCCAAAATATTCTAAGTGAAATTAGCCTTTTTGGGTCAGTAATTTTTCATATTTACCGTCGATGAATAACGTGACAGGCGGTTGATAAATTGTAAGCCGAAAAACTCCCCAAAATATGCTAAATGAAATTAGAATTTTTGGATCGATAAGTTTTTACATTTACCGTTGATAAATAACGTGGCATGGGGTTGATAAATTGTGAGCCAAAAAAGTCCCCAAAATATTCTAAATAAAATTAGCCTTTGGGTCGATAAATTTTTACATTTACCGTTGATAAATAACAGAGGAGGGGTTGATAAATTGTAAGCCAAAAAGTCCTCAAAATGTTCTAAATGAATTTAGCATTTTTTTCACATTTACCGTTGATAAATAGCGGGGCAGGAGGTTCATAAATTGTGAGCCAAAAAAGTCCCCAAAATATGCTAAATGAAATTAGAATTTTTGGATCGATGAGTTTTTATATTTTACCACTGATAAATAACGGAGCAGAGGGTTGATAAATTGTATGCCAAAATAGTTTTCAAAATATTCTAAATAAAATTAGTATTTGTGGATCGGTAAATATTTATATTTACCGTTGATAAATAACGAGGCTAGGGGTTAATAAATTGTGAGGCAAAAATGTCTCAAAGATTCTAAATAAAATTAGTTTTTTTGGTTTGGTAATTTTTCACATTTACCGTTGATAGATAACGGGCCGAGGGTTGATAAATAACGGACAGAGAGGTTGATAAATTGTGAGCTAATAATGTTCCCAAAAATATCCTAAATGACATTAGCTTTTTGGGTGGATAACTTATCACATTTACCGTTGATAAATAATGGGTAGAGGGGTTGATAAATTTTGAGCTAAAAATATTTCCAAAATATTCTAAATGATATTAGCTTTTCGGATCGATAACTTTTCACATTTACCGTTGATAAATAATGGGCAGAGGGCTTGATAAATTCGAGAGCTAAAAATGTCCCAAAATATTATAAATAAAATTAGCTCTTTGGATCGATAACTTTTCCCATTTACCGTTGATAAATAACAGACGGACAGGTTGATAAACTATGAGATAAAATGTTTCTAAAAAAATTATAATTGAAATTAACTTTTTGGGTTGATAACTCTCCACATTTGCCATTGCTATATAACGAACATAGGGGTTGATAAATTGTCGGCTAAATTTTTTTCTTCAAAATATTTTTAAATAAAATTAACTTCTAGGGTTGATAATTTTTGACATTTACCGATAACAACTTAGGTATATAGTGTGCATAACTTTTAGGCCAAGCAAATTTCTAAATATATAAGGACGGTGCTAGTTTTAAGATCTCATTGAGGTCGATTATATTGGTGAAAATAAATTTAAAATTGTAGTTATCGTTTGAAACTGGAAAAAAATTGAATTGGGAAATATATTGGCTAATGTCAGCTTTTCTATGTATTATATCAGTTGTCACGGTTTACTGGTTTTGTTTGCTGGAACTTTAACGTATTAAAATCATTTTTTACTTCTTACCGTGTAAACTGAGAGTACAAAAGATATGCATCTCCTTTCGTACAACAAACATGTTGTAGCTCAGCTGGTGAGCTTGCCGTACCGCAACACAAGGTTGCTGGTTCGAGCCCCGTTGGAAGCATTTTTGCCATCGCGCGCCCGAGAAAGCGGAGACTGCCCGCGTGGGCCCAGAAGGCGGGAATTGCGGGATCGGACGAAAACGGAAAAACGCGTACGGTACTGAAAGGGAAAGCTCTGGTCGGAAATCGATCGCGCGAGCGCTCGACCGCTACCTAGGGCTGCCCGTCTCAAACGCCCGTGCGATGAGATAGAATGCGCTTCAGTACGATCCCGTGCCGACCTTTGTTGCGAGAGACGGGAGATCACAAAAGGTCAGTGCCCCACCACGGAACCACCTCATCCATGCATATGCCGACCGGACAGGAATCCAGTGCCTTGCCGTTCACAAGGCACGGCGTGCCTCGAGGCACAACATCCACCGTCCAAGCAAATCAAACGGCCAGCAAGCTATGAAACCCAAGTCAACGGGCTGAACCAGACATAGCGCTTCCAAGTTCACGGGCAAAAGGGAAAAACGAGTGCGAGTCATCTTGTGCAGTTCGCCGCTGCCGGAGAGAAGGGGAAGCCGTTGCCGGAGAGAAGGGGCCTGCCACGGACGGGGGGAAGTGGGCCTGCGCCGCTGCCGCGAAGATGAAGGCAGGCCGTGCCGACGGGTGGGAGAACCGACGACGGCCGACGGGACGACAACCACGTCGCTGGGGAGGATGCCCAGCGGTAATGGAAGAGAGCAGGACCGAGCGGCCACCCTCCTGGTGACCTTCGCTACCTCTCAATTCCACGCGCGCTGATGTAACAAGCGTAATTCAATTTGTTTTTCAGTTCATCTGCTGTAAATTCCGTGTGATGTTTGCTCTCCAATTCGACTGGATGATATGCTCAGCAATTAAGAGAATAGACTTGGTATACAGAAATTTTCTCTGAAATTTAACAAAATATTTGTGTCACCGAGGTTCAATCTTTGCGATTAGACTTGATCTGAACTGAAGAAACCGCAATCAAAGTCGCTGCTGGGATCTGTCTCGTGGCTAGCAGCTCCAGGAGGCTCTGTGTAGCCGCATGCCGCCGAAGGAGGACAGAGGAGTGCGGCGAAGGGGGCCATCAGAGGGTATAGACAAGACCGCCGTCGGAGTGGAGCGGAGGGGGCGTCGCGGCTGCGCGGATGAGCTCGTCAAAGTGGCGGCGGAGGAGCTTCCCAATTCCAGCGCTATTTTCTCCATCGCGGCTGCCAAGAGGAGCCCATCCAAGTGGCTTCGCCGGAGAAGCCCGTCGGGATGGTAGCGGCAGAGCTCCACCCTTCCCGCGTTGATGGCTCCGGCTGGTTTCGGTGGGCAGTGACTCGTGAGCGAGATGGTGTTTAACCGATTCATTTGGCCTTGGTTTACTAGTGACCATTGGATTTGCTTGGACGGGTGGATGTGGGTCTCGAGGCACGGCGTGCCTTGTGAACGGCAAGGCACTGGATCCCTGTCCATGCCGACCTTGACTCCTCTCGCCAGGGCCCCTCCGGCTCAATTCCATGTGGTGTTTTCTCCCCTGTGTGTGTGCAGAATCAGCTTATCTGCAGATGCGATCTGATCACATCGATGCGACCTCTGCGCGGCCGAACGCACGGGGTCTATGCTACACATGGGGAAATGGATTCCTTAATTCGTTCTCATTAGGAGAGCACAAGCTGGTACGCCAGAGAATTGGCAAGCGGTATGCTTATTGGTTTAGGGGATCTCGAGTGGCCTGAGCCAATTAGACACAAATTATGTTCGTTTTTGTTTGTTTAGGTTAGGGGTGTCAAACTCTGTGGTCAGTTGCATTTTTCAAGACTATGTCGCTGACTTGCCCCTTGAGGAAGTTGTACCAGCCACCTTGCTTCTTCCAAGACTCCAGTTGAAACCCTGCATATATGCGTGCATGATCAATCACAGCTCAATGATGTACGTATGCGGTTATCCATGTAGTCCCCATGTACCTGGAAGAGGATTTCTGTCTGTGCTCGTGCCAAGTTGCAGCTGCGGAGTGCCACGAGAAGCAGCAGGCACAAGCTGCTCGAACGCTCCTTCATTCGTGCTCGTGAGTTGTCAGTGAATAATTAGCTCGTGGATAGGAAATGGAGGATGGGTTGTTTGTGCCGAGGGAGCTCGCCGCCGTCGGAATATATAGGTCGTCGCCGGCACGGTGGTCGAGGCCGGGAAGGAACCAGATATATCTGGCTGCTACTTGTGGATATGGATGTGGATAAAGGCATCGCCGTCTACATTTATAGCCCGCGTGGACAGAAGGTCTCGGGCTCGACGGCCCGACGCACGCAGAGATGAGGCGGCCGGGCGGCGTGGCGGCGACCGGCGACGACTGCTGCCGGGCCGGTTTTCTCCTTCCCGGTCTCGTCAGAGAAGGAATTAATGGACTGTAAGGGCATCTCCAACCGGCTGACCCAAACAGACAGCGTATTTCGTCCGTTTGGGTCGTCCCGCGGACACGCGGATGTCGCGCGGACGCGCACAGACGTCCGTCCCTATTTTCATTTCCCAACCGCACGCACGACCCAAACCGGACAAGCAAACTGCACCTACGCAACTATGTGGCGCGGCGCGCGAGCCTCTGCTCCGGCGATGGGGCGGCGGCGAGGCGCGGCCGGGCCGGGAGCGGAGGCGCGGCCATGGAGAGGAGGCACGGGGCGGCGTCGAGGCGCGACACGGCGCGGCCGGGGGCTCGTCCCGCGCGGCGCGGGGCGGGTGAGGGCGGCCGGGGGCTCGGCCCGCGCGGCGCGGGCGGCCATGCGGCGCGGCGCGCGGCGGGCGAGGGCGGCGCGGGGCTCGGCCATGGCGCGGCACGGCGGCGGCGCGGGGCGGCCATGGCGCGCCGCGGGGCGGGCGAGGGCGGCGCGGGCGGCCATGGCGCGGCGCGGGCTCGGCTCGCACGGCGCGGCGCAGGGCTCCGGCTCGCGCGGCACGGCGCGGCGGGCGGGCGAGGGCGGCGCGGGGCTCGGCCCCGCGGCGCGCGGGCGGCCATGGCGCGGCGCGGTGCTCGGCTCCGCACGGCGCGGCGCGGGGCGGGCGAGGGCGGCGCGGGCGGCGCGGGGCGACGCGGGGCGGCCATGGCGCGGGGCGGCGCGGGCGGGCGAGGGCGGCGCGGGGCTCGGCTCGCGGCGGGTCGGCCTGCGCGGCGCGGGGGCGGGCGGGGCTCGGCCCAGGCGGCGAGGCGCCCGCTCGCGTCGTGGCGAGGCGCGGCCGGCCGGCGGCCCCGAGGAGGCCGCTGGCTAGCCACGGCGAGCTCCACCCCGTCGCGCGCCTCGCGGAGCACGCATGGCGAGCTCCGTCCCCGTCCCCGTCCCGGCCCAGCGAGCTCCGCCCGACTTCGTCTTGCTCGGGCGGCGCCGAGGCCGACGGCGCCCGTTTTTGCTCCGGCGACTTCCGGCAGGGCCGAAGAAGGAGAGGCGGCGGCGGCCTCCGAGCGAGGGTGGCGGCGGAGCTTGGCTAGTCGACATCGATTCCGGCGTGGAGCAATGGTCTTTTCCATGGAAAAAAGCAACCGGAGGAGAGAGAAGGATGGGGCGCATGTGGTTGTATTTTAGGTCACCGGTCGGATGGGCCGTGACGCGGACATAGGCGGATACGATGGACATCCGCGTGCGTCCGGCTCGCCCCAAAAGTATCCAAAATTTGCGCAGCTTTTGAGTCGACCGACGCTGCACCTGTCCGTTTTTAAGTTGGGTCGCCCCGTTGGGAGCAGGTTTTGTCCGGAAAGACCCAAACGGACGATTTTTTGCATTTGGGTCTGCCCCGTTGGAGATGCCCTAAGTCCAAAGATGGGTTCAAACGTCGAGGGCGGACGAATAGCGCCCGGGCTAGGGTGGTCTGGATATCGCAATACGCGACGTGCGGTCCTGGCTGCAGCTGTGGCCAATAAATGATGTATGGTAATAACGGGTCGGCTAGCGTGGCAAGTCGTATTATACATGGACGGCAGGGACGCATTAAATTCTATGAACACATTGGGTGACGAAGTCCAGGACAGAGAGCGCGTGTCTAGAACAGGAACAGGATCGAGCGAGGGGAGCGGGTAGCAGGGAAGATTCAGTGCTGCTTGCGGCTTGTGTGCGCGGGATGGCCGCCGAGTTCTTCGGAGATCTGGACCCGAGGTTCCCCCGAGGTAAGCCCTTTCCCCCACGCACCGGCTATTTCTCTTAGATCCGCCCCCTTTGCGATAAACCATTCTCTCTGAAATGCATCTGAACAAATTTCTGATCCCCCATAGCTTGCAATGTCTGCTGATGCGTCTGTTGCTGAAGCGGGCGAGGTTAGCGGGTGCGCCGTCGTATCAGGGTGGAAGAGGAGGTACTTGTACTGTCAGAGCGTTCCGTTCATTTCCCCCTTTATCTACACTGTTTTGGTAATCGGTAGCTGTAGCATGACATGTGGTTTTGGTAAATCCATGCTGTGCAGACGATTTTCCGGATTGCGTAGCTAGCAATAAAAAGGTTGAACATGATTAGCTGTCCTAGGATAAAACAGGGGAATTACTTCTCTTTCTCCCGTAGGGCAAGGTGAGGCCTGGCGATGATTTTTGGTCCTGTTTTTTTCCAATTGTTCGACTGCATTACGTGAATACACCATTGGGATAAAAAAAATCGATCGGTCGTGATGCGATCCTCCAATTCCTACATGAATTCAGAAGTAAAATTCCTCTGTTAGAGCTAAATCTTTTGTGGTGTTCGATTCCATGAACTCAACCCGCGTCACGGCGTTGGAGAGGACCCTTCGCGATTTCCCAGCCAGGCCGAATGGCGAGGTAATTGTGCCAGATGTCGGGGTTACGTTCAATTCGATTGGTGAGGCTTACGACTTGTACAATCTATACTCGTGGGAACAGGTGTTTGGTGTGAGGTACGGCAAAAGCAGGCTCAAAGTCGAGCGGGTGAAGTGCATGCAAGAAATAGTCTGCGGGTGTTCGGTGAGTCATTCGCCATCCCCCGCGGGTCGTGATTTCTTTCCACTCTAGCGAATTCTGGATGTGTAGCTTGTGTGATATTTATAGGGGCACCTCTAGGTTTTTTAACATTTCTGTTTACTCGATGCTCGCAGGGGAGGCCGCGGGCCATGAACTCTCACTCGACCCGTTGCCTTTGTGAAGCAAAGACAAGGTTGTGGAGGAACAACTCCACCGTGTTGCTACAACGTGGACAGCACAATTGTTGAAGGAACCGCTTCAATGTGCTGTGCTAGGTATCGCTCTAGGGGCGTAGGCTAGATATCGCTCTAGGGGCGGGGCTGTCAAGAGTTCAATCCAAAACTCTCAACACACAAGATCTAGTCCAAGATCTTAAGACAGAACACAAGGTTCCATTTATTTGATAAATAGGGGTACATAGTCCGATTACATAGGTAGAGGTTGGACCTCTATTTATAGGCTGCATGAGCCTTCACTACTTAGCTCTACTTACAACTAGAGTGTTCTAGAGAACACTACATAAGCTAGGGAAAGAACTATAAATATCCTAGTTACAACTTATACTAGAATACTCTGGAAAGCACTACAACACACATAACTAGAGGACCATATTACCTAGAATATAGTGGAAGTGTGTAGAAGCTAGTACTCGGATATTACTTATGTTTTATTTTTATTTTATTTTATATACTCGTCCCTCATCATTCTCCCTCGGTTGTTTAGAACTCGACCTCGAGTTATCTTCATAGAGTGCTTGTTCTGGATGATAAAGAGCCAAGTCTGCCACGTTGAATATGTTGGATATTCCCATCTCAGCTGGAAGATCTATCATGTAGGCATTATCATTTATCTTCCTTAGAACAGAGAAGGGTCTAGAGAAGGGTCTGTATTTCCACCATCTAAGTTTCTCTTTGATGTCTAATGGCGGTCCTTCTTTCCGGAGGTATGCCATCACCTTATCACCAACCTGGAATGATTTTAGCCTCCGTTTGCGGTCACTTTTCTCATTCTCCTTGGAGCTATTACGATTTGATTGATTTGGTAGAATGATGATCTTCCGCTTGTTCCAAGTGAAAGAGTAAGAATTTTCCTTCCCTTTGTGTGTTGTACTCACATCATATTGCCAAGGTCTCCCAAGAAGAACATGGATGGCATCCATATCAACAACATCACATAACACATTTGAGTGATAGTGCTTGCCCAAAGAGAGTGGCAGGTTGCATTGTTTGGTGACCCTCATATTCACTCCTTTCTTGATCCACCCAATAGTGTAGGGGTTTGGATGATCATGTGTCTCAAGCTTTAAATGGTTCACCAAATTCTGAGAGATAAGATTTTCACAACTGCAACTATCAATCACTAATTTGCATACCTTGCCATTCACCGTGCATTTGCTCTCAAATATTTTCTTTTGTTGTGTGTTGTCGGGCTGCGGCGTTGAGCACAAGGGGCGCTGAATCACGCATACCACCTCTTCTCTCTCTTCTTCACAAATATCTTGTCCTTCTACATCTTCAGATTCATATCCTTCGCCATCTTTGCCATCATGGATTCTTGTGTTGACAAATTTCCTCAATGGGCAATTGCTAGATACATGTCCCTCTTCACCACATTTATAGCATTTTATCATTAGCTTTGCCCTACTCTTACCTCCAGCTTGCTTTGGGATAGTTTCTTTTGCATCGGGTTGAGTGGTCACTTCTTCCATTCCGTGGGAGTGACTCCGAGATGAGTCTTCCATATGAGAATATGGAGCCTTACTTGCCTTTCTTGCCTTTACCAATCTCTCTGCCTTTAATGCTAGAGCTTGTGCTTGATCAAGGGACCAAATTTGCTGCATCATCAAACGATCCAAGATAGCATCATTGAGACCATTGATGTACCTTGCAACTTGTTGATCCTCAGTTTCACCAAGGTGGCACCTCACTTGTAGCCTTAGGAACTCCTCTGTGTATTCTGAAACGGTCCTATTTCCTTGAGCACAATTCTGAAACTGAATAAATAGGATCTGATCGTATTCTGCAGGCAAAAATCTCCCTTTCAAAAGATTCTTCATCTGTCGCCAAGATCTCACACGAGGTTCTCCTCTTAGCCTCGCGATCTTCTTGAAGGCGATGCCACCATGCACCAGCCTCCTCCTTTTAGCTTGTATGCAACCAAAGAAACTCTACGATCTTCCGGAATATCCATAACCTCAAAGAAAGTCTCCACCTCATACAACCAATCAAGGCACCCCTCAATATCAACATTTCCATTAAAAGTGGGGATCTCAGCTCTCACCTTATATGTATCCCTTGCATATGTAGAGTTGTGTACTCTCGGATATGTATGGAGATCAGGTTCTTCAAGGCCCTCGTCATATTCGTCACCTTCGGAAGCTTCAGCATACATTGGCCTCCTTGAAGTACGCTGAACAACATGTGGATGGGGTGTTTTTACTTCAAGACGACCTCTCACTCTTCGACGCCTATCATCTGCCTCCTTTGATGACTCTTCACTGGCAACAGGAGGAACACCCTTTCTTACCATCTCAAATAGCTGATCAAATCTGCGGTTAAGATCTTCACGGAGCGCTTGGATTTGTTGATCTACAACATCCACTCTTTTCCCGAATTCCTCCATTGCTTTGCAGCTCTCAATGAGGAGACCAACAGCTGGATCGGATCAGCAAGGCTCGATACCACCCGAAGCGAAGCACAAGGTTGTGGAGGAACAACTCCACCGTGTTGCTACAACGTGGACAGACACAATTGTTGAAGGAACCGCTTCAATGTGCTGTGCTAGGTATCGCTCTAGGGGCGTAGGCTAGATATCGCTCTAGGGGCGGGGCTGTCAAGAGTTCAATCCAAAACTCTCAACACACAAGATCTAGTCCAAGATCTTAAGACAGAACACAAGGTTCCATTTATTTGATAAATAGGGGTACATAGTCCGATTACATAGGTAGAGGTTGGACCTCTATTTATAGGCTGCATGAGCCTTCACTACTTAGCTCTACTTACAACTAGAGTGTTCTAGAGAACACTACATAAGCTAGGGAAAGAACTATAAATATCCTAGTTACAACTTATACTAGAATACTCTGGAAAGCACTACAACACACATAACTAGAGGACCATATTACCTAGAATATAGTGGAAGTGTGTAGAAGCTAGTACTGGATATTACTTATGTTTTATTTTTATTTTATTTTATATACTGTCCCTCATCACTTTGCCCTGCTCTCATTCGTTTGTTGCAGTCGAAGGATAACGGGTGGTACATTTGCGAGCACAGGGACAACCACAGTCATGATTTGTCTGCCTCTTTTGGCGAGCGAGCGCATTGGCTGTCGCACAAACACATTGATAGCTACACTAAAGATCTGGTCAAACAGCTGCAGGAGAATAACGTGACTCTTGGCAAGGTGTACAGTATCATTGGAAGTTTCTTCGGGAAGATGGAAAATGTACCTTTCACGAAAAGGGCGTTGAGGACTTTGTGTGGTAAAATCAGCAGTGAGCAAGCATATGATGATGTTAGGAAAACAATAGAAGTTTTCTCGGAGATGGGGGCAGCTGACCCTGGATTCAGTTACAGCGTGCAAGTAGACGATGACAGCAGGATCATGAACCTACTCTGGACAACTGGGAAAGGCCAGACACAGGGCACAGTACCACTATTTTGGAGATGCAATCACATTCGACACCACGTACAGAACCAATGTATATGATATGCCATTTGGTCTGATTGTTGGTGTGAATAGCCATTTCCATAGTGTCATATTCGCAGGCGTGCTGCTGCGTGAAGAGAAGGTCGAGAACTTTGAATGGGTCTTCAGGGAGTTTGTTAAGTTGATGAATAGTAAAAAACCAGTAACCGTCCTCACAGGTGACTTCTCTACAGCCTGGGGGAACCCATTTAACTTACCATTTAATCGACCTAATTTTCCAAAGAAAACTGTGCCCATTCCCACACAAAAAATTGACCGTTGTGTCATTTTGCAGATCAGTGCAGAGCGATGGAGGTAGCTATTGGGAATGTACTGTCAGCGATGAAGCATCGATGGTGCAAATGGCATGTCTTACGGAAAGCAGAGGAGAGGCTAGGAGCCCTTTATGGGAAGAACAACCAGTTCAAGGTTGATTTCCACCGGATTGTGAATCAGATGCTGACTAAGGATGAATTCGAGGCTGCTTGGATGCAGATGCTGAGTATGCATGCCTTGGAGAAGAATCCATATGTGTACCAAATATATGAGACCAGGGACAAGTGGGCGAAGCCGTTTTTCAGCGGAATCTTCTGTGCTAGAATGACCAGCACTCAGCGAAGCGAAAGTGCGAACCACATGTTGAAGACTTACGTGCCTCCAGGCTCGGCGATGCACGTGTTTGTTAAACAGTTTAACAAACTGTTGTACGATAGGAATGCGGAGGAGAGCTTCCAGGAGAAGCGGACACATCTGGTAATCCCGCATATATTATCCATGTGCCCCCACACCGCCCCTGGACTGCAAGTTTTTGACTAATCTTTTTTCCATATCTTTTGTCCTGTGGAGTGGTTTACAAAGTTGGCGAACCAATAGAGAAGCTTGCCGCGAAGATATATACACGGACTATGTTCGAGAAGTTCCAAGAGGTTAGGGTTAGCTTGCGATTATATCGTAGCTTGTGCCTCACTTAATTTTGAGAACAAACCTGTAGGATTGGCTTGTTGTTCAATATCTTTGGCTAAGGCTGGTGAAATCAAAAAGGACTTTTGGCCTGTGCCAGGCAATTGTGCATCCATTTCAGCTTTCACAAAAGGGCCTACGCGGGGCATCGATGAAAATGGCTAGTCCCTATTTATTCAAACATGTTGAACCAGAGCACTAGAGGGTCAGCTGCTCCACCAAAAAGGAGCTGAAAACAAGATTAGTTAGTCCTTGCATTGCTGAATGTAGGCATACCAAAAAAGTTGTGGTCGAGGCAGCTACAGGCAGGTAAGCATATGGCAAGTACTGTTAAAAGGATTGATCAAATTAGGCGTGGCATAGTATGGCCAGTGTGGTCGAAAAATGTGTAACATTACATGCCATCTGGGAAAAGACTTGGGCGACCTGGGTGATAAACTGATTTTCTAGTTCTTTGGACATAGAGTGTTACATTTAAATGGTTCCATGAAGCTGCTCAAGTAATATATAATTCAGATTCTTACAAGGAGACTGATATAACTAATTTAAGTGCTTCGCATAATATTGGGATAGGGCCTAGTGATACCATGTAAATGATAGCTGATTGCTCTCCCACGAATCTATCACATTAATCCGATGTTGTCGATCTTGGATGCAGCCAGATGTTCTTTTGGCAGATCTGAAGAGTTTCATTGGATTTTCATGACTTGGTGCAATAGCATGAGGCGGTGGTTATTTATATTGTCCTGAGAAAACAGGGGTATGAGGGTTGAACCAGATATCGGATACTGGAATCAACAGGTGGTAAGAGCATCTCCAGCCGCGTCCCCTAAACGGCGCCGAATCGAGCGTTTGGGGACGTGTTTCGCTCCCCAGTCGCGTCCCCCAAATGACGCCTCAAACATTTTTTAATACTATTAAAATACATTTTTTTTTTGTTTTTCTTTGCATATTTTTTCAATAGAGAGAAGAAACATTCCACAAACTAATACATAATTCGGAAAACTAAGACATAGTATGGAACATGATTTCCACAAACTAATACATAGTATTAACCATGGTGACACAAATATAAAACATTGCAAAATAATGAAATCTAACTAGTATTGGCATCGCAGATTTCGTGTGTTCGCTGCCAAGAAAAAACAATCTCAGACACATCTAGTCACCCAAACTAGAAAATCTAGCTGTTGACGGTACCCTGTTGGTTCTTTCGAGGCAGAATAACCAGAAACTTTCGTGCCTATTTTTGCTGCGAAGAAACAACACTCAGTCGTCGTCGTTCTCGGTGTTGTCGCCGTGGTAGTGCCGACGGCAGCGCGTCTTGTCGAACACCTTGACGCTCATGTCGGCCTCGCCAAGGTAGGAGAACGTGAGCACGAAGCCGGCTTGGAGGTGGTGGTAGCGCGCGAACTTCTCCCAGCCGGTGTGGAGATACATCTTGGCGCGCACGTCGAAGATCACGTCCACAATCCACCGGCAGCAGCCGCAGGCAGCCTCCCGCAGATGCAGCAAGCCCGGCTCATCGCCGGCGAACTTGTCCGGTAGCTTCTCGATGTCGAGTGGGTCGCCCTTGAGGACGACGATAAACTCGAACAGCACTTGCCGCTCCTCCTCCTGCATGTCCGACGATGAAGATGACGGTGTCGCAGGCGACAGCGAGCGTGCAGCTCTGCCGCGGCCACGGCCACGATCACGGCCGCGACCTCGGCCTCCGCCACAACCAGACATGGCGTCGACTCTTGATGAGATGGTGGCGGCTAGGGTTAGGGTGAGAGGCGGTAGGGTTCGTGTGTGAGGGACGATGAGAGAGCGACCCTTTTTATAGGCCGGTGGGAGGCGGGGGAGCGGTGGCGCTCATTAACGCCGGCACGCAGAGCTAGGCGCGATGAGACACTTCGATGCGCCTCTGCGGGAACTGCACCGCCGTTGCACGCCAATAACTTCCGTCGCGAGGTAGGTGACGGTTAGGTTAAATTTGAATGTGCCGCTGACGCGTCGGTCCCGCCACTCCTCGTTTCGCTTTTCGTTCTGTGCGGCGTGCCCGGAGCGTTCCCCGTCGAGGCGCCGGACACCGTATTAGGCCACGCCGGACAAAAAGAGGCTTTATGTGAGTGACTTAAAAACAACTTACCTTTGATACTCCTACTTTCATGTCGGTTCCTCCGAAATTCTTAACGAAGAACGTGGTGCATAATCCTGATTCATCCCTGCAAAGCATAACCAGGAATCATAAAATTGTTGTCATGCATGGGCATTTCCATACATGGGTGTGTTTCCCTCATTTGACAAACCTGTACCGAAGAACAGGTGCTTCCAGCCTCCAGGACAGGAACCGCGTTGGACTGCTCACTTGCTGACTTGCATCGTCACGTTGCTTACGGTAAAAGTGGTTGGCACCCCCTCCAGCGTGTAGTAGACGTACGAACTGCTGCCTCGTATAAAGGACAGGCTTGTGACGTCAGCTATAAAAGCCAACGGCTAGATGCAGTGTGGATACGAGGATCACTCAAGCTCGGGCTCACTTACGAGTTTTCGTTCAAACGTCCTGCTGGTTATGGTCTACGGACCTACGGTGGCGGTGCTCTGTCCACCGTTGTAGACCGTCGACTGGTGGTTGCCGCTGCATTCTCTTCTCCCCGTCCTTCAATTCTTGCTCTATCCACATCCTGAAGCTGCAAACGTGACTCGATCCCTCACACTGACCTCGAAATGAGAGGATCGGATAGTGTACTGCCCCCATCAATGAGTCCCAGTCGTCGATCAACGGAGCAATCCACAGCCGCCTCATCGTGAACTCGTCATACATATGGCACGATGAATAACAATTTATGACCAACTTCGTCACAAACTCTATCCATCACAGCCGGAATAACACGTCGAGGTGATAACGATGGACATTTTCTCTTCATTCACTTTCAAGGATACACCCTCAATGGTGCATCAAATTCCATAGAAGAAGAGGTCAAGATGGCCGAACAACGCCAACGAAGGCAACCCGATACAAACACGACGCCACACGGATTACAACACCACCTACACCAGTCGAACGACAAACTCGCCTTGCACTGTCGAGAGGAGACGATACACTAAGCTACTGGGCCGCGTCACGACCGAAGAAAGGAACTCCTTGAAGCCAACTCCAACTTCAAGATGGCACAAGCCAACGCACCGCCCACCCAAAAGTGCCCAGGAACGGCGGGGTTGAACCAGATCGAAGGAGGCGCCGACCACGAAGAAGTGCCGCCGACGGTGTACATAGCGCCCCGGAAGCCCAAGCTCTGAGCGGCGGCCACCACCAACTCCAAATTGCGCACCGAGGACTCCCGAACCATCTAGGCGACGCCTCCAAGAAGGAAAACGACACAGCCGTGCCGCCGCCGTCCGATCCGAAGACCGGATCAAGGTTTCCCCCGATGTTCGACGCGTGGAAGAGCGATCAGCACCATGACGACGCCTCCAACGAGGTGACGGCGCCCGCGGGCGTCGCCGTCGCCAGCTTACGCAGGGATTTCTCCCCGGTCCTGCCGCCAAACCCAAGCCCGTCGGAGAGGCACCGCAAGGAGCCGCCTTTTGGCCACACCGCCATCGAGAAGCAACGCCGCCTTCGCCGGAGAGGGAGGTGCTGACCTCCGTCTCACCGCACGAAGAACGGGTACTGGAGGGTGAGACTCCAGCCCGCCGCCGCCCGGCCGGCCGCCGACACCTCCATCGTGCCCAGCAGCCGACGCCAACAGGCGTCCACGCGCCGGCCTGCAGCCACGGCGGGCCTTGAGTTCCCGGCCACCACCGCAGGGGACGCCACCATCGCGGGGGAGAGCAGCACCTCCGCCGACCCGAGATGCGCCGAGCGCCGGTTTCCTGCAGCACCTCGCCGCCGGAGCGCCGCCGCGCCACGCACCCCGCCGCCGGAAGAGGAGGCCGCCACCGCGCGAGGGAGAGGCCCCGCCGCCGCCGTCACCGCCCGGGCTTTGCCCGGTGGGACCTCTGGCGGCGGCGGAGGAGGGGGAGCGGGGGGGTAGGAGCCTAGGGTTTTTTCGGGAGCGGGGGAGCGGGAGCCAGCTAGTATTGTAAGAACTGCTATCCCGTAGTGACGATTCCTCTTCATTTACTCGCATGCGTCAAATTTTAAGTTTTTCTTTAAATCTATTTTTTTTTAAAATTTGTTTGAAAAAAAAAGCGGAACAGGCGGTGACGCCACCTAGACGCTTGATCTTTATAGACGGTGTTCGATGGCGACGACTTAAGATGCTCTAAAACACCATGCAATGAAAAGCATGCGGCATCTGTACGATTCCTGCTGACCAATGTTCATGCTCAGTTAATTCTTACACCGTTTGAGTGCATCGTGATTCCTACGTGCAAATTGAAGTTAGATTGCAATTGAGATTTTTCAGTTGCTCCATACCATTAAATTTACTTCGTAATTCATGCTCATATGTTACAACCTGAGTTACAACTAAAATTTAATGACATTATTCTGAACAATCCCATACCACCACGGAACCACCTGATGCGTATGCCGACCTTTGCTTCCTCTCGGCTCGGCGTCGCTCTCGCCAGGCCCCCCTCCGGCTCAATTCCATGTGGTATTTTCCCCTGCAAATATGCCATCCGATCTGATCTCACGTGCACATCGACGCGACCTCTCCGCGGCCGGACGCACGGGGTATATGCACCACACATGGGGAAAAGGATTCCTTAATCCGTTCTCATTAGGTCAGCACAAGGTGCTAAAAGCTGTTGCTGGCAACCTGTGCAGCACTTCATATGAATGGAATGCCCCGTGTTCCTTAACCAAAAATCTCGACGCCACTAGGAGAGTGGAGACTACTGCCAAGGGCGAGTGCTTCAGCAGTCTGTGCATTCTGAACCTGGCGCAACATTCCTCCATTGATTGCCGCAATAATTTTAGACATGGTGTTTTGGCTCATATAGGAACATTCCTCCATTGTTTGCCGCAATAATTTTAGACATGCTGTTTTGGCTCATATAGGAATTAAAACTCGAAACTCGCGAGCTAAACGAGTAACTCGTGACTCGACTCGAACTCGGTGTATAACGAGTCAAGCCGAGTTTCATTTTTTGTCGTTAAATGAGTTCAAGTTAAACGAGCCGAGTTCATCGAACTCACGAGTAGCTCGTTTAGCTCGGTAAAAATGAATTTAGCCCAATTCCACCAAAATGCGCAAGTATATTTGTGGTTTCTCAACTTGGCAATCTTATGATGATGATATATTGATCGTTGTGGTTTATGTTTTTCTGGTACCATAGTCCTAATGCTTGTTCTTCATTATTTATGCCCAAATATTCGGGGAAAAATGCATTGTATACATTACATGTTCTATTTGATAGTTTTAAACGAGCTACTCGTGAGTTACTCGCGAGCTTTGCGAGTCGAGCCGAGTTTTAAATCTGGACTCGATTGTTAAACGAGTCAAGTCGAGCTAACTCGATTGTTGACCGAGCATTAGCGAGTCAAGCCGAGCTGGCTCGGCTCGGCTCGAATTCCAGCCCTATATAGGAGTAAATGCACCTATTGTGAAAATTTTATTTTAAAATATCAAAAAATAAATAAAAAGTCCCGGATGTACATCTGGACTTCACATAATCGCACAAAAAGTTTTGCAAAACAAATTACCGTATGTGTATAAAAGACCAAAAAAAGTCTTGTATTAGGATATTTTGAAGCACCGAAAATTATTTTTTTCTACACCGGCGAAAATAACAATCTTTTCTTAGCAAAAGTTTGGGTACGTACAAGTACGTTGAATGTACAACCTGAATTTTCTGTCGAAATTTTTAGACAATTTGAAAAAAAATCCAGTAAAAGCGGCATCTACACATGTAAGGCGAAGTGAATTTACAAACAATTTCTCCCCCTCCCACCCGAGCCCATTACAGTTTCATGTACCTAGCCCATTTTCCCCCAAGTTGGGCCAAGCCAGTGCAATGTTTGTCCCCTGAGCCCATTTGCCACCCCCTCCCAAGTTAACCAGGTCAAGGTCCGTCACTGCTCGTGCCTCCCTTAGCAGTCTAGACATCAGTTTCTCAAAAAAAAAAAAAAAGCAGTCTAGACATCAAAAGATGCTTCTACATTCAGCGTGAGGAAGTATTCTCTAGTGAACCTAATACACTCTTCTCCTCAACACCAAAGTGTACGTCATATCAGATTTGGTTATGGCTTACATGGTACTTACCATGATTACTTATCATATGACCGACGAAGTAATGGCACTCTGACCAATGCTACATCAAAAAAGCTCCACATAGTGGGTGGCCTCGTCATGAGTCTCAGTGAAATAGAACAATTCATTTTTATAGAAGTTAATTTTTAAACCTGAAAGCTTCTCAAAAGATAAAAATATGGACTTCAGATTTCTTGCTTCTCAAGGTCATGTTTCATAAAAAGAATCGTATCATTGGCGCATCGAAGTATAAATAAACCACCACCGAGAAGATGCCGCACTCACCTTCAATTTGGCCATAAACCTTTGCATGCCCATTGAATTATGGCAAGCATATCAACCACTATATTAAATATGATGGGTGATAATGGATCGTCTTTCCTTAATTAGTTTTTCATCTGGAAGTATCTGCCATCGTCACCATTTACTTTAATGGCAACAGTACCACCGATTTATTTTTTATGGATTAGAGCGTGCCACTCATGAAAAAAACCTTTCGTTCTTGGCGTTTGTTGAAGGAAAGACCATTTAACTTTATCATAAACTTTTTAAAAGCCATTTTTTAAAATAACACCATTCAATATCTTCCTATGGAGCTCATGGACCGTCTCAGGCAAGATTACTACCCCATCTAGAATATTCCTCCCTTTCATGAATGTCTTCTAAGACAGTCGCATTACATGATCAGCCACATAATTAAGCCTTAACGTTTGTGGTTTTTGTGAGAATCTTGAAGCTCATGTTAAGAAGATAGATAGGTCGATATTATTGGAATTTGGATCCTTTCTGCTTGATTAACCTTGGGCAACAAAATTATCTCACCAAAGTTAAGGCAAAATAGCTCGAGTTGATCATCGTGCAACACACAGAACGATGCCATAAGATCCTACTTGATTATCTCCGAGAAGTTTTGAAAAACTCTATTGGAAAACCATCCGGCACAGGGCCTTTTATGCCCTGTTTGGAAAACTACCTTTCTTACCTCATACTCAGAGTAAGGGGTTGTAAGGTAGGCGTTTTCCTCGGGGGAAACTTTAGGAATGTCATGAATAAGGGATTCATCCATTGAGACATTTCCTTCTTCAGGTTTCCCGAAAAGATTCTTATAGTATTTGGTAATATACGATTTAAGTTCATCATGGACAACAATCGTGTTCTCATCCTGAACAAGAGAATGAATAAGTTTCTTTCGATTAATGGAAGTATCTTGTGTTGGAGTCTCCTTCCAAGATGAACTGGACCTTAGACCATTGGTACCTGTTCAATTCCTCCTCTCGCAAGATGGAAGCCACCTTCACATTGTATTGACTTTTTAGTTCAATATCTTGCGTAGATAGAAATCACACCTCAGCGAGAGCCCCCAACTCATCAATCAAATTGATAAGCGAAGGTTCTCATTTTTTTAAACACCCGACAAGTGGCATGCCCATCCCCTAAGATGTTTACGCATTGCATGTAATCTATCATTCCATCTTTGAATTGGATTCACACCAACTACAGTTCTCTCCCATACCTTCTTAACCATTTTCAAAAGAAAAAACATACATGGTGTAGCCATCCAAATTCAAATTTGAATTGGTGTTTCCTTTGCATCCTAGGTGTTCCTGTGGTTAAAAGTATGGGAGAATGACCTGACCAAGCCTCAACTCGAGGAGGAGCGCGTACATGACCATTGATTATTTAGACTCCCAATAAGTCTGTAAGTATTGGGTCCAACTTCTCTTATGTAGGCTCCAGGAGATTATTTGCCCCTGTGAACTGTCTCTTGGCCATCACAACCTCTCTTAGATCCAAACTGTGAATGACAATATTGAATAAGAAAGGCCAATGATTATCGAACCAGCCTTTTCTTTTTTACGAGAAAACCATAGCACATTAAAATTGCTAGATTAGCCAACTCATGAAGGAAAGCGACCTTAAATTCATCATGGGCGGCACCATACACAGCGGCAAGACTGTATAAAATTATCATCTTGTTACGGATATACAGTTTGATATGAAAATATCCTTCCACAGTAGGCTGCACCTCCATGTTATCCATTCTGATGCAAAGTAATATGACCCCAGATGTGGACGAGATAACCAAGAGAACTAATCCCCACCAGGTATGTGATTAAGTAGACTTCCCGGGTAATCTTGTCTACATGTTTTAGAAATGCCCACAAATCTGAACAATGTTCTCTAATACAATCATCGATATGTAAATACCTAGCCAAGTTACGAAAGCCTCTGCTATTCGTAAACATACCATTTATTAGAAAACAATTGTTGTTTTTAAGGACACAACCTTTCTGCATGGCTTAAATTTCTTGCTAGCAGAGTTTAGATTTAGATTTTCGACAAGATGCTTTCAGGTTATAAATAGAGCTGAGCAGAGCTAAATTTCTTGCTAGCAGAGTCCAAAATTCCGGCCATGATGGATAGAGTTTGTGACGAAGCTGGTCGTGGAATGATCATCCGTTGGCTGATGAGCTAGCCGGTTGTGGATTGCTCCGTCGACCGACAACTGGGACTCATTGATGGGTGCACGCTATCCGATCCCCGCATTTCGAGGTCCGTATATGCATGGAGGATCGACTCGCGTTTGCAGTTTCAGGATGTGGATAGAGCTGCCATGTCAAGAATTTAAGGACTAGGAGATCGAGGAGAATGCAACGGCAGCCACCGGTCGACAGTTATACAACGGTAGCCCATAACCAGCAGGGCGTTTCAAACCAAGCAACCTTTGCATGCCAACACGACACTTGGGTCTTTGGACTTCCGGTCAATAACTTCCTTCTCCGACGAGATAGGGGAGGAGAAAACCGCCCCGGCAGCAGTCGTCGGCACCGCGCCGCCGCATCTCTGCGCCGTCGAGTCAGGGACCTTCTGTCCACGCGGGCTATAATTATAGACGGCGCTGCCTTCTTTATCCACATCCATATCCACAAGTACGCCTCAGATAGATAAATCTGGTCCCTTCCCTGATCCTTCCCGGCCTCGACCACCGTGCCGGCGACGACCTATATATTCCCCCGGCGGCGAGCTCCCTCGGCACAAACAAACAATCCTCATTCAAACTCTTTTCTACGAGAGATCAGCGAGCTACTACACTCATGAAGCGTTCGAGCAGCTTGTGCTTGCTGCTGCTCGTGGCACTCTCCAGCTTGGCCTGCTGCAACTTGGTCCGAGCACAGACACAAATCCTCTTCCAGGTACGTGCGGAATGTATATATAGTACGGAGTAGATACATAGATGAGGGATGCATTACCGAGATGTGATTGTGATGGATCATGCACGCTTTGACAAATGCAGGGTTTCAACTGGGACTCTTGGAAGAAGCAAGGTGGCTGGTACAAGTTCCTTCAGGGGCAAGTCAGCGACATAGCCAAGTCCGGCGTCACACATGTCTGGCTCCCTCCGCCCTCGCACTCCGTTTCCCCGCAAGGCTACATGCCAGGGCGGCTGTACGACCTGGACTCATCCAAGTACGGCACGGCGGCGGAGCTCAAGTCCCTGATCGGGGCCTTCCACGGCGCGGGCGTGCAGTGCGTGGCCGACGTGGTGATCAACCACCGGTGCGCCGACAAGCAGGACGCGCGCGGCGTGTACTGCGTCTTCGAGGGCGGGACGCCCGACGACCGCCTGGACTGGGGCCCCGACGCGATCTGCAGCGACGACACCAAGTTCTCGGACGGCACGGGCCACCGCGACACCGGCGACGGCTTCGCCGCGGCGCCCGACATCGACCACCTCAACCCACGCGTCCAGCGGGAGCTCTCCGACTGGCTCACCTGGCTGAAAACCGACGTCGGCTTCGACGGCTGGCGGCTCGACTTCGCCAAGGGGTACTCGCCGGCGGTAGCCAGGTCGTACATCGAGAGCGCCAGGCCCGGGTTCGTGGTGGCGGAGGTATGGAGCTCGCTGCGCTACGACGGGGACGGCAAGCCGTCGCACAACCAGGACCAGTGCCGGCAGGGGATGGTGGACTGGGCGCGGGCAGCCGGCGGGCCGGCCATGGCGTTCGACTTCGCCACCAAGGGGATGCTGCAGGCGGGCGTGCAGGGCGAGCTGTGGCGCCTGCGCGACGGCGCCGGTAAGGCGGCCGGCATGATCGGGTGGCTGCCGGAGAAGGCCGTCACCTTCGTGGACAACCACGACACCGGGTCGACGCAGGGGCTGTGGCCGTTCCCGGCCGACAAGGTCATGCAGGGCTACGCCTACATCCTCACACACCCAGGGATCCCCTGCATCGTAAGCATCATCTCTCCCTTTACATAATGCTCTCTCAGGTCTTCATCCAAACATTCTTGTGACGTGCGTGCGTATGCAATGTAGTTCTACGACCACATGTTCGACTGGAACCTGAAGCAGGAGCTGACCCAGCTGGCCGCCATCAGGGCAAGGAACGGCATCCGAGCCACGAGCACGCTGCGGATCCTCGCCGCGGAGGCCGATTTGTACCTGGCCGTGGTTGACGAGAAGGTGCTGGTCAAGATCGGGACGAGGTACGACGTGGGCGACGCCCTGCCGTCGGATTTCCATCCCGTGGCGCACGGCAAGGACTACTGCGTCTGGGAGAAGGGGAGCCTCCGTGTCCCAGCGGGGCGCCACCTATAGCCCTGCTCAAACCGGTTTATCAGTTTATCACAGTTCGAGCATGTAATAATATAAAACAATATCAACGAAAATCGTAAAAAGCATACGAGCTTCTCAACTGACTCTCTGGCTCATGCATGGGAGCTGACACAAGCAAGTCCCATTTTTTTCACGAAAATGGGAAAAAGCTTTGTGTTTAGATGTATTAATAGAAAATGAGAGTTCACACAAATATGTACAAGCTCAGGACGAGCTAACATCCCACCATACAACTCGATCCACTAGATCCGTAAACCTACGTGGAAATGGGGATTAACGCTTGCAAGCCGACTGCTTGTGTTAGGAGATGCATTAGTAACGCATTGCGATGCTTTTAACCCCACCACGCTGTCAGCATCACAAGCGTGGCGTAGGCCCGTGGAGTAGATTTGGCAGCCTTCAACTACCATTCCACGAAGTCATCCTCCGCAACCGGTGGAACAATCGTGGATCGGATCTAGGATATCACCTTGTACCAAAATGTCCCCGAGAAAGAGCAACCGGTGTGGAGATGTTGCATGTCTCCTCCGACTAATCGCACAAGGGGTTAAGCTTGCAAGATCTAGATATGATGGCCCCATGGAAGAGGAACTCGTAGCAAGAGCTAGAGGAGTGCCGTGCGTCCGCCGTCCATCTCCAAAGGAGTGAGTCGGGTGTTGTCGAGAACTTACGTATGAAGGCGCATTGGTTCTACTCGACCAATTCTCCCAACATAGACATCATTCTTGACGCCGGTACCTTCGCTGCCACCTTGGCAAAAATATGGATAAGATAGATCAATGGGTAGTCACCCAAGGATGTCACATAGCTGCGCTTGGGCAGCAGTATGATCAAGGCCTAGTTGAGGTCCTGGAAATCGCACCCGCACATGGAGTACAACATGGCGAAGGCCATCATGAAGTCCATCTTGATCGCCCCGAACAGCTTTGGAGGCACTTCACCACCTCCCGAGCTTCTTCCTCCGAGAAGGGGGCGTCTAGGTACAGTAAGTTCTCGGCATCCGTGCCCAGTAAGTCTAGGTCTAGCTTGAACTCATGGTCAGCCATTGTGCCTAGCAAAGCTTGGAAGTGATCGTAAGTAGCTTTAGCCATGGCTGCATGGTCCACAATGCTCACGCCGTGGCCATGTAGATTATGGATCACATTCTTCTATCTCCGGTAGGAAGCATGTTGGTGGAGGAAAGCAGTGTGTTCGCGTCAACCTCCCTCAGCCAAGCCACCTTGGCCCTCTGTCGTGCCATAGTATGTTGAAGCGAGGCCATCCCCAGCATGTATGTTTCAGCCTAGCGCGGAGAGCTCGCTCATCCGAAGCGAGTGGCCTCACAGATGCCAACTCCCAAGTTAACACCATGCATCAGTTAAAGAGCGCACAACTAAATTACAAACCCCAGGGCAGTAGACAACACATGCATCAGTATAACCTACACGCAACTGAAATTTGATATCTCTGAAAATAGTTTCTAATGCCACGAGATCATATACAGTCTGCAGTGGTCACCCTGTTGCGCAGAGTTAGTTTCGAACATCACCCTGTTGCATCACATTTGACTTGCAGTGTTGATGTCATGAAGCAGTGCCCAACTCTTCAGAATGTAGAGCATCAGTGACCAGCTACAGAATGTCTGCACCAGCAGCCATTACTTGTCGATGTTCATCCCTAATAACGAAACCCTTGCTAGCACGTCGGGTCTGCTAATTCAGTTTTCCAGCTCCTTTCTTCTCCTTAAAAACAGTCATGACATGATAATCAATAGAGGAGCAAATTAGCCACAATCTAACATGTTCTAGCAAGGTAATTGTGACCTCAGACTGTTCTACACTGGTTGACATTAAGTGCTATGGTGGCTTTACGACTTGCCTCTTCTTTCAGAATATCCGGTGATTACTTTTGAATTCAGTTTTAGGAAAGCCAACTCATTTGGTTAATGACGTATGTTTGGTGATTAATAAAAAATGCCATCATTACTTTCACTACAAATGTACTGCATCACTTACCCATATAATGGGTAGAGTTGGACAGTTAAACCGTCTCCAAGAATATACATGCATATCTTTATTGCCAATTATTCAACTGGGGAAATGCAACCTTAACGGGTTGGATTTCTTTAAACAGTTCTAAATTTCGCCATCCTGGTACTAAAGGGGGAGGGTTCATCATCCTATTGTGCACAATCCTTCAAAATTTGGTTCATGTTGGGAATGAAATAATACTCCTCCGTCCCTAAATACATGGCATATAAATGTAGTAAAAAAATTCAATGTTTTATTTGTTTGACCAAGTATATATACAAAAACATGGAGATTCACAATACCAAATCAATATTAAAAGATCCGACATAAAGATATATTTTCATAATGTATTTATTCAATATTGTAGTTGTTATACCCACTTCTATATATTTGGTCAAACATAGAAAGGATTGACTTTTTTGACTAAATTTATACGTCACGTATTGGAGGATGGAGGAACACAATTGTTAATGTGCAATCACGCTCAAGTGTAATTAGGCACAAGATGATATGAATTCTTGTTTCTAAGACATGTAGGATTAATACTCTTAAGTTTTTTCAGATTTAATGTGCTTAGGTGCACATTAAAATAGAAATAGAATGCAGAACTAAAATATTCATAGAAAAATATTAGGAAAAATAGACAGAAAACGTCCCATTCATCAGCACATGTATGAGTGAGACAGCCCTGATTTTACAACTCGCCTGTTTAGCCACAGGCCCGCATTTACAACTATGGCAAATATTGATTTAGCCAGTGACAGGCTAGAGCCAAAGGAACAAACGTGCACTAATTTGTGAAAACACTGATAGGCATTCACAGGATAGCACATGTGCTGAGGTTTTTCTATGTTATTAATATATATATGATTATTTAATAATATATTTTCAGTTGCATAAGAAGCTGTTTGAAGCAAACAAAACACACATCGCGACATATGCAAGACACCAAAGTTCGGATAAAAACCTCAAAATTTGTGAACAAGCAATAGTTTTAGCATAGTAATAGTCTACCCTCTATAGAAATCAGAAATTATTCTTCCACCGACAGTATTGTGATTGTAGCTGGGTATAGGAACAGGCCATCTGGAAGTACAGTACAAATCAGAACAGAAATGAATATGAACAAACTGAACTACAAGATAAAAAATAAAAAGCCACTTGTAACAATTGAGCTCTGTTAAATAACTGGCGAGCAATGTTTTTCTTCTCTTGCGGCCAGCTCCTTGTTTCCTTACAACAAGCTAGTGAAAAGTTCCAATAAACTGTCGATTAGAACATATGGCAGCAAATTCAAATTGCTAGAACAATATAGAAATGCCCCCAGAGACATCTTCCCGTTTGAAGAATGTGTCTCTATGTGTTCCTTGGTTATATCCAACAACAATGCACCAAACTATTTGCAAATATTGGTTGGAAATATGAGTTTCACTTTGACATAAGGTATGAATCATTGGTATAGACAATAATAGGGACATTTATCTGAAAGCGTAATCACCTTCGGAGTAGTTGAGATGGATTCTCCAGAACATTCACCTTGAATACAACTAATTAGCAGGTGATCCCTAAGCCACCTAATTAGCATTTTATTTAGAGCACCTTGAATACAACTAGCAACACTCAACAGATTTTGAAATTGAGGTAAACATCGCAAAAAAATACATAATCAGACATTTGTTATTTAGCACCTTGCATTCAAGAAATATACATTTCAACTTTCAGTAAAATTAATTCCGGATTGCTAACTCCCGGTTAGCCGGGAACTATGTTAGATCCCAATCAACTCGACGACCATTAGATTTGCCTCGTGATTCATGCATATGAGAATTACACATGAATGTGTAATTGTACATGCATGTGCAATTGCATATCCTTTTGCCTTAGTTACACGTGAATTACACCAGTGGTGGAGTTAGCGCAGATTGGGAGGGGGCAAAAGAGAAAATACTCTGTAATTATTACACATGAAACTAGGTTGACCGGGAATTAAGCTAATTTCCGGTCGACCAGTAATTAGTCACGTCCAAATTAATTAATTACTAGAAATATAACTAGATTTTCTCGAAGGGTTCGAGACCGAATATATATTAAGGTCACTGTTAAAAAAATCGGCCGAGATACCGATTTATCTGCCGATTTATCGTGAATCGGGTGGTAACCGATAAGATTTTGGCATCTCGGCTAATTTATCGCCTCACCGATATTTCAGCCGATTTTCAATAAGATGACCGATATTTCGGCCGATTTTCAGTGAAATTTCGTTAAAATTCGGTCTGGCAGTCGATATTTTCGTTCTATAGTCTTGTAGAACTATGCATTAGCTCAAAATTTCCATTTTTATTGATTCAAATGCAAGTAATCAAGGTAATACTTCTGTTCAATGCTTCAATATTATCAATACATAGCATATTATAGAAACTTTAGTGTCGAAAATAAGAATTTACAAAAAAATAAGCCGATAAATGGCCGACCGATAAAATCGATTAATCGTCTGATAAGCGATTAATCTCCATTTTGAGGCTGACCGATAAGTTAGCGATTCACGATTTCTTGAACATTGATTAAGGTAGAAGAGAAGCAAGTTCATAAAGAGCTGACAGAGCCGAAAAACATAAACAACCACAAAATAAAGAGAACAAACTGTTCTCAAGAAACCTCGGACCACTTCTATCTCCAGGTCCTCAAATTACGGTTACACAGTGGGCTGTCCTCTACGAACGAAGGTCTTCCATGATAAGCTCGACCACCCTTCCCACCGTATTGAACTCCTGCTGGAATATCCGTCCATTTCGCTCCTTCCAGTGTACTAATTAAGATGGTCACGGTGTCAAAATCTCTCCGTAGCTCCTTGGACGCCGTCTTCCTTGCCTTCAGCCACCAGTCTCCGGTGTTCTGAAATGAATCATTATGGGTGGGGAAACTAGCCCTTGTCCACTCCCTGAATTTCACCCAGACCTGGTTGGTGAAGCGGCAGTGGAAGAATAGGTGAGATAACTAGATTTTCATGCATTTGAAATATACAAACCCGTATCCACACCTGGACATTTCTACAGAACTTTAAGTGGCACCATATCAAGAGAGGTGTACTTGAATCAAAGCCATGGTCAAATTATTTTGCTGCAAATGACAAAAGACTTATTCTAGTGCAATGATACTAGAAAAACAGGAGTTTTCCCATGCAAAAAGTGCTCATCAGAATGTCAATAGAAATGTACATACTTATAGTTCTTCCAGTGTTCCAAGCATCTTAAAACAACGGCTGGCGAAAGAAAGGGTGTGTGATTCTGTTCAAAGTTTAAAATAGCCGGCTATAGCCCGGCTATAGCCGGCATAGCTGACCGGAGGGACCTGCCGCTACAGCTATGCCCTTCAAAGGCTAAGACGGGATAATCCGCTATTAGCCTTAAAAATCCGCTATTAGCCCCAAAAATAGGTAAAAAAATAGCCGCTAAGGCTATAATGCTGTAAATATAGTGGGAAAAAAAAGGAAAAAAGGAAAACTGGAAATTGTTGCTACTTATAATGTTGTAATATGTGGACCAAACTGTGTCTTATTCATAGATTTTTATGTAACTGTGTTAATATGTTCTGCCTAATGCCAATAAATTATCAAATTTGTGAATTGTTGATAGATATATATATGAATTTTGATTTTTCTCATAAATTAGCAAAACCGCTAAATAGATGATTTAGCCGCTATAGCTCGGCTATAGCCTTTCATAGCTGCCAGAAATGTTGCCGCTATTTCCAATAGCCGGCTATTTTAAACTATGATTCTGTTGATAGAAATTGACACCTAGAACATGACCATTGGAATTTACAAGCGGTCCTCCAATCATCTTCCCTAGCCTTCTTGACCCTACCCGACAAGTCAACTGAGTCCTTGAATCACTGCCTGCGCTCATCATCGTTCCACCATGATAGGCCGGTTCTCTTGTGTTGATGGCGCTAGCGGAAGAAAGAGGATGCAGATCTGCTGCGGGAGGAAGGTAATGTGTCCCGAGATCTCTTGCCTCCTCCCATCTTTCGCTTCATGCATGTACAACATGACAGGTCAACATGACGTATGAAGAACATCGCTCCCATTAACCGTGTGGTCGTGTGGACATTAGTCTCAAAGCAGCACAACACAAAATCCCTACTTCTCGATCTCCTTCACCCAATCACCAATGATAGGCAGGCAATTGGAAGGAAAACAAAAACAGCGCTTTACCTTGCCGCGGCCGGGCGGAAGGAGGTTTGGCAGCCCAGGGCGAGGCTCAGAGCCTCAGACTGAGGAGACCGGAGGGCCACTGGATGGACGAGATGTGCGTGGCGGCGGCGGAGGGAGCGGTCTACGTGCCAGCAGCGGTCTGGGTACTTCGGCGGCCGTCGGAGTAGAGATCCGGCGATGGGGCGCGGAGGGAAACTTGGGCACGAGCTCCGGCGCGGAGGAGGCCGAAACTCTAGAGGAACAGGCGAGTCGCGGGAGCGAGAGGGCACATATCCGCATTCACTCTCGATTAAACGGGTCGGCTCACCGAATGGCCCACCTGGCCTTCTCCTCGGGGCCCAGGAACGACCCTACGAGTAAACGGGCCGGCTCGTTTAGAGAAGATATAAAAAATACGGGAAAATGAAAAAAAAAGGACCGTGCATGTAGGCACGGAGTTTCGGGAGTTTCCGGTGGTAAATTCATACTTATCGCCCATCAGCGTGCGTTTAGTAAGCATCGCTCGGGGCAAAACATTTTGGGCCGCGGGCCGTTACAGTCAGAAACAAACGAGGCGGTTATACTGTTCTGGTTTTTCCCGGTTTAGGAATATTCTAGAAGGTTCTAGCGGGTTAATCACGGTTTCGTTTGTTCTGTTTTCTACCGGTTTTTTTAAATGTTCATTTAAAAATGTTCACATCCAAGATTTATTTAAATTTAAATTTTGTTCAGACTGAAAATTTGTTGAAATTCTAATTTGCTCAAAATTAAATTTTGCTCAGGTTCTGTTTTTTTCTTCAGATTCGAAATTTATTCAAATAAAAATTGTTTATATTTAAATTTATTCAAATGAAATTTTGTTTAGATTCGGAATTTGTTCAAAATCAATTTGTTTGGACTAAATTTTGGTTCTAATTCAAATTTGTTCAATATATTCCTAGTTACAACTCTAGTCCTCGAAAGTGGAGACACATGATCGAAACTCGATACCCACAAGTTACAACAATTTTTCCGAATCTGAACATAATTAAATTTGAACAAATTTTCAACCTGGATAATTTAAATTTGAGCAAATTTTATTATTTTTAGATGAAACAATATTTTACTTTAGCGAGTGAACAAATTAATGGGATGGCTCCAAGGTTTTAAATAGCGTGCTATTTCATTTAGTGAGGACCTTCTCCAAACGCTATGCACGTTATAGCGCGTTATAGCGCGCTATATATAAAATAGCGTTTTGCAAAAAGACATGCAAATGTTAAGAATTTCAGCAACTAAAATCTTATCTACCAGACTAATTGCATAACCAAATCGTTCAAAGTAGATTCCTATGACCAAATTAAAGACAAATTTTTTGAAGACATACTAACATTATAAATTAAGAGCCAAGGAGGCAACAACAGAGGTAAAAGTACTCATTCAGAATCGGAAGAAGAATGCATGGCTTCATCTACAAATCGGAGAATAGCTTATACACTACCAATCTAGTCATCTACACATCAATAGTTCAATACATTTACGCATCAACAAATCAGGATGAGGAGGAGGTTCTAGTCAGCTCTAACCTGGTGGGTGATTTGCCTGCGGCGTCGTTTTAGCGCCGCTACGTATTATGCGTTTTAGCGCGATTTAGCACGATTTAGCTTGTTATTTCGTGTTTAGCACCATAGCGATCATTTTCTGTCAAATGTAGCGTGGAGGGTCCAAATCTGCTATTGCGCGCTAAAACCGGCGAAATTGCGCGCTATTTAAAACCTTGGATGGCTCACCCGGGGTCGACTTCAGGTGATGCGTGGTTGGCGCATACTGGTGAGCGCGATTAGGGGCTACCGTTTCCAGTCGTGGTCCAGGCACAACTCCTCGCAGGCCACCGGCTGGCACGGCCCGTCAAGGCAAAAGCCGGAACTAGAACACATTCTTTGGGCCGCCGCGACCAGCTATGTTGGGAGGGCTAAACACTAGTTTATTGTGTTGGGTCACTGAGAAGTGGTGGTGTCCTATCGGTGTGTTGTGCCCGGCTCCTAAAATGGCCTCGTCTCATAGAAAGTCACTATATTTGATCTTGTCGGGGCGTGGGGTTTTTTATCCGGCACGTTCGAACTTTTGGGAGGAGGTAATTGGAGATGCTCTTTGAGATGTGTGATGGAGGATTAGGCTGTTCTCTTTAAAAAAGGAGTGACAATAGAGAGTCTAGTTGAGGTGCTCCAATGAAGCCCTCTTTATTTATTTTTAAACAAGACAATATCTTTAGCTTTTTTCGTTAATCAAGTAGAAGAAAGTTGTGAGAAACCCCTCTCAAAAAAAAGTAACGACAAACCCCAAAACGAGATGGAGCCCTTTTTTTCAACTTTCATCTAAAGAAAATATACAGTAGTTTTTTTCAGCGTAAGAAAATTTTGTTGATCACCGGTGCCGCGGTGCGTGGCTGTAACACCTATTCCCAGTCCTAGATCAATTGATCCGTCCCACTCTTGACAGTAACAAATCGCGGTCTTCACGTGAAGACTCGAGCCCCAACAACTCATTATCCATCCGAGATCCGAGTACGGCAGCTCCAAATTACCCATAGGATCCCAGTCCCGACGCAGCGTCGTCGCCGACAGAACACACCAGAAGAAAATGAACCGATCGACGGCGTCCCCGCGCACATCCGGCTCCTCTCGTCTCGTGGCGTGCCGGGCACCGACATTGCCGTTCGCCCCGCGCAACATGAGGCTCACCGTTCGTCAGCCGGCGCGCCGTACGCCCTGTCATCGTCTTCGCAGACGACGGCCCGGAAGCCTTAAGCGAGACGCCAAAATGGCCGGGCGCCGGCGCTCGTCATGTCGATTTCCATGGCCGCCGTCGCCCTCGTGCATGCGTTGCAACGACAAATCGGGGCTAACCGTGACTTATGGCAAGGGGTGGCCGGCGGCGAGCGCGCAAAATTAGCCCGCCCGGCCGCACCCGTCTCGTCTCTTCTCTCAAGAAAATGAACTCGCGATATCGACCGTCGTTCGTCTGTTCGTTTTCCATTTCCCCGACCAGTAAACGAAACTGCTCCATGGACGAGGTATCCTATTAATGTCTTGACGGAGATGAGAAGGGAGAATCTGCGCTACGGTTCTAGAACCACCATCGTCGATGATAGCTTCGAAAGCACGGTGACGCCCACGTCAGTACGGCCGTCGATCGAGCCCTCCGGCGTCGGCGAATCAGGTGCACATACGGAGCTTTCGTCCTGCGGCACATCACTACATCAGCCGGAGAAGCCTACGTACGCTGGCTAATTCGCATCTGGTAATGGCGTCCGGCGGCGCAAGCTGACAACCTGGTTTCGCCATCCATATCGTCCTTGCAGATCCCAGGCACTGTACACAGTGATTTTCCCAGGGAGGAGGGTAACCGTCGGAGAGCTGGGAACTCGGACTGAGACGTAATGAGATGCAGACTTTATTTTACAGTTTGTTCCCCAAAATGCTTGAATGTGAATTTTTGGGGCAGTTCTTGATATGTCTCGACTTTTCTTTTTCTGATCCTTACAACCGAGAGCTAACTTGATGAGTCGTGTGAATGTGAATGTGAATGTGAATGTAGCTTTTCTTCTTAAACAAAATTTGTAGGACAATGTATTGTATTCCTGTCCAATTCAATCAAAAGCCAAGTTGATGGAGAGAGGTGGATTTTTTTTTTGGATTTGCTAGTTCTCACCTAGCTCATACAACATTTAATTTTCATCATGATTCATGCTAGTTACGAATAGAAACATGATTTGTAACTGAGATTTAATGACATCATCTATCGAGCACGAAGTTAGTTTTCGGTCGACTGAAAAATAATCACTCCCTCTTTTTAACACTCCCATTGTGTTAAGGCTAGTTTAGTCCTTGGACGTGGGTTACCGCATTGACAGGGTTATACTCATGCCTAGGCTTGGTTGCCGCTTGCACGAAGGGATACCCGATTTTCATGCACAAACCAGCGTCAGTCGATGGGCACAAACTAGCTTCTCGTTCGTTTTCCCGTCTGAGCCAGATGTGACTTTTTTTTTTTGCGAAACACAATACATACATATACATAGACGTTCACACATATGTACATATACTCACCCTTATGAACGCACACACGCACACCCTACCCTAATGAGTACATTCGAGAGACTGCGTCCAAGAATCTGATCCGTCGGGTTTTAAAATTGACGATGTCACCACGAGCATCTCGCTGTTGACGGGAACTTCGCCTCCCAATGAATAATATTCCACCTTTTAATGAGACATCAAAGTGTCAAATTTAAAATTTAAACGCTGGTGTGATGAAGGTGCCACTGCCCTCCTAACCTTCCAACCATAGACTGATTCTTCAAACGTGACTCTTTTACTTAGCATTGAGACAGTAGGAGTAACGAGGAAGGACCAACGAACGCAAAGCAGCGAACATGGACATGTCGTTTCCTTTTTCCTTGTCAGTCGTCCCAAACTCCCTACCCAATCGATTCTCCCAGCCCACCCCAAAACCTGGCCATCTTCCCGCCCCTCTCTAGGTTGCACGCCTGCATAGGCCAGATGCATGTGAGTATTAACTGCAAGTATTATGCATTTTTTGCAGTCCACTACTACTTATTTTTAGCTGCCCAGACCAAGAAAGGAGGTCGATACTTTTTTGCGAGGAAAAGAAATTCCTTAAACATTCATAGGATTACAATCGTTTGTCATGGCTTGGGAAATTTCCGGAGGGCCACTCCCCAGCCAGACCTGACTATGGCTTCTAAGCCTACCCATTTTAGCCAGCTCATGACTTACATGATTACCATCCCTACTAATCTTAACTAAGGTAGAATCTCTTTCCTGGATAAGCTCACGTATAGCCTTTATTCGGAACGCATAAATGGATGTGCTCGGGGTACTTTCCTTGACCAGCTCCCAGGCTTCCGAGCAGTCAGTTTCGACAGTGAATTGCATCGTCGTCCACGTGAGTGCCAGTTTTAGTCCTTCCTCAATCGCCATTAGCTCCGCTTCAGTAGCATCTCTGCAATATCTGATCACACGACACGCAACCATTAACAAGTCGCCCTGGGAGTCACGCAAAGCTATGCCAATCCCCGCGTACCCCGCTTGGCCAAAAGCCCCATCCACATTCAGTTTTGCTGTACCCTGACTCGGAGCTTCCCAACGTTTCCGTTGCTTTTGTCGTCCATCACTGATGGTCGACTTTTCTTGAATCCGAGCTCACTATCAACGATCATCTTGCCCTTTTCAATAGCACCACTCGGCCACTGTTTGACCAAAAGAAGCGAGTTCATGTAGCTGACCAGAAAACGGCGTGATCCTTCAATCGGTGGACAGGGTTTGTCATGCTTAAGTTCATTGTGACTGTGCCATATTCTCCACAGTACCATTAGTGTCATAGCACGTTGATTCAGAGGGATAGCATGTAACAGACTCAACAGCCATTCCTTTCCTGTGTCTTGAATCAGATCATCAGCTGGCAGATTCCACACTTCCTTCATTGCTTGCCATAAACTACGTGCATGGGGACATCTTGTAAAAATATGAAAAGTGTCCTCATTTTCCCGGCCACAGATTTGACACAGGCCTGATTGTGTCATGCCTCTACGCTGCATATTTACCTGAGTTGCTACTGCGTTACAGCACACCTTCCATGCTAAGAGCTTAACCTTTGGCTGGACTGGGCAGTCCCATATGATTTTCCAGGCCGGCCTCTCACCATCAGGTCTTGAGCTTGTCGCGCCTCGATCCTGCTCCTGCATTAGACAATTTAACCCAAGACGGTAAGCGCTTTTTACAGAGAAGGTGCCCCGTTTTTCAGGAAACCAAGCAATGAAATCTTCATCATTTCGCTGTGACGGTTGGATCTTGAGTATTTCAGCCACATCGTCTTGTGTAAAATATTGTTGTAGCCTCTGTAAGTTCCATGAACCATCTGGCGAGAGGAAGTCTGCAACCCAGCGAAACCTGCAGCGTCCTTGGTTTGATCGTGGTACATGGCTAGATTCCCTTGGAATCCATGGATCTCGCCAGGCTCGTATCTTCGATCCGTTACCCACCCGCCATATGACTCCTTGTTTCAATAACTGGAGGCCATGCTCAATAGCTAGCCATGTCGATGAGTCATTGCCTGTAAACACAGTGTCTGTTAAAAAACCATTAGGGTAGTATTTTGCCTTTAGTACTTGTGCGCATAGAGTGTCTGGGAATTGCAGTAATTGATACGTCTCCGACGTATCGATAATTTCTTATGTTCTATGCCATATTATTGATGATACCTACATGTTTTATACACACTTTATGTCATATTCGTGCATTTTCTGGAACTAACCTATTAACAAGATGCCGAAGTGCCAGTTCCTGTTTTCTGCTGTTTTTGGTTTCAGAAATCCTAGTAACGAAATATTCTCGGAATTGGACGAAACGAAGACCCGGGGGCCTATTTTTCCACGGAGCTTCCGAAGACCGGAGAACATACGAAGTGGGGCCACGAGGTGGCGACACCACGTGGCGGCGCGGCCAAGGGGGGGCCCGCGCCGCCCTATGGTGTGGCCCCCTCGTCTGGCCCCCGACTCTGCCCTTCCGCCTACTTAAAGCCTCCGTCGCGAAACCCCCGATGCGAAAAACCACGATACGGAAAACCTTCCGAGACGCCGCCGCCGCCGATCCCATCTCGGGGGATTCTGGAGATCTCCTCCGGCACCCTGCCGGAGAGGGGATTCATCTCCCGGAGGACTCTACACCGCCATGGTCGCCTCCGGAGTGATGAGTGAGTAGTTCACCCCTGGACTATGGGTCCATAGCGGTAGCTAGATGGTTGTCTTCTCCTCATTGTGCTTCATTGTTGGATCTTGTGAGCTGCCTAACATGATCAAGATCATCTATCCGTAATACTCTATGTTGTGTTTGTCGGGATCCGATGGATAGAGAATACCATGTCATGTTAATTATCAAGTTATTACATATGTGTTGTTTATGATCTTGCATGCTCTCCGTTTCTAGTAGAGGCTCTGGCCAAGTTTTTACTTTTAACTCCAAGAGGGAGTATTTATGCTCGATAGTGGGTTCATGCCTGCATTGACACCAGGACCAGTGACAGAAAGTTCTAAGGTTGTGTTGTGCTGTTGCCACTAGGGATAAAACATTGGCGCTATGTCCGAGGATGTAGTTGTTGATTACATTACGCACCATACTTAATGCAATTGTCTGTTGCTTTGCAACTTAATACTGGAAGGGGTTCGGATGATAACCCGAAGGTGGACTTTTTAGGCATAGATGCGGTTGGATGGCGGTCTATGTACTTTGTCGTAATGCCCAATTAAATCTCACTATACTTATCATGTCATGTATGTGCATTGTTATGTCCTCTCTATTTGTCAATTGCCCGACTGTAATTTGTTCACCCAACATGCTTTTATCTTATGGGAGAGACACCTCTAGTGAACTGTGGACCCCGGTCCATTCTTTAATACTGAAATACAAATCTGCTCGCAATACTTGTTTTACTATTTTCTCTGCAAACAATCATCTTCCACACAATACGGTTAATCCTTTGTTACAGCAAGCCGGTGAGATTGACAACCTCACTGTTTCGTTGGGGCAAAGTACTTTGGTTGTGTTGTGCAGGTTCCACGTTGGCGCCGGAATCTCGGTGTTGCGCCGCACTACATCCCGCCGCCATCAACCTTCAACGTGCTTCTTGACTCCTACTGGTTCGATTAAACCTTGGTTTCTAACTGAGGAAACTTGCCGCTGTGCGCATCACACCTTCCTCTTGGGGTTCCCAACGGACGTGTCAACTACACGCATCAAGCAAATTTCCGGCGCCGTTGCGGGGAGATCAAGACACGCTGCAAGGGGAGTCTCCACTTCTCAATCTCTTTACTTTGTTTTTGTCTTTCTTTATTTTATTTACTACTTTGTTTGCTGCATTATATCAAAACACAAAAAAATTAGTTGCTAGTTTTACTTTATTTACTTGTCTTGCACTCTATATCAAAAACACAAAAAAATTAGTTTACTTGCATTTACTTTATCTAGTTTGCTTTATTTACTATTGCTAAAATGGCCAACCCTGAAAATACTAAGTTGTGTGACTTCACTAGCACAAATAACAATGATTTCCTATGCACACCTATTGCTCCACCTGCTACTACAGCAGAATTCTTTGAAATTAAACCTGCTTTACTTAATCTTGTCATGAGAGAGCAATTTTCAGGTGTTAGTTCCGATGATGCTGCTGCCCATCTCAATAATTTTGTGAACTATGTGAAATGCAAAAATATAAAGATGTAGATGGTGACATTATAAAATTAAAATTGTTCCCTTTCTCATTAAGAGGAAGAGCTAAAGATTGGTTGCTATCTCTGCCTAAGAATAGTATTGATTCCTGGACTAAATGCAAGGATGCTTTTATTGGTAGATATTATCCCCCTGCTAAAATTATATCTTTGAGGAGTAGCATAATGAATTTTAAACAATTGGATAATGAACATGTTGCTCAAGCTTGGGAAAGAATGAAATCTCTGGTTAAAAATTGCCCAACCCATGGACTGACTACTTGGATGATCATCCAAACCTTCTATGCGGGACTAAATTTTTCTTCGCGGAATTTATTGGATTCAGCTGCTGGAGGTACCTTTATGTCCATCACTCTTGGTGAAGCAACAAAGCTCCTTGATAATATGATGGTTAATTACTCTGAATGGCACACGGAAAGAGCTCCACAAGGTAAGAAGGTAAATTGCTGTTGAAGAATCCTCTTCCTTGAATGATAAGGTTGATGCTATTATGTCTATGCTTGCGAATGATAGGACTAATTTTGATCCTAATAATGTTCCATTAGCTTCATTGGTTGCCCAAGAAGAACATGTTGATGTAAACTTCATTAAAAATAATAATTTCAACAACAATGCTTATCGGAACAATTCTAGTAATAACTATAGGCCATATCCTTATAATAATGGTAACGGTTATGCTAATTCTTATGGGAATTCTTACAACAATAATAGGAATACACCCCCTGGACTTGAAGCTATGCTTAAAGAATTTATTAGTACACAAACTGCCTTTAACAAATACTGTTGAGGAAAAGCTCAATAAAATTGATATTCTTGTTTCTAGAGTTGATAGTCTTGCCTCCGATGTTGATCTTTTGAAATCGAAAGTTATGCCTAATAGGGATATTGAAAATAAAATTGTTACTACAGCAAATGCCATCCAAGTTAGAATTAATGAGAATATAAGATTAATGGCTGAACTGCGTGCTAGGTGGGATAGAGAAGAAAATGAAAAACTAGCTAAAAAGGAAAATGTAGCTAAAGTTTGGACTATTACCACCACTAGCAATGCTAATGATTCATATGTTGCTGCACCTCCTACTATCAATGATAAAATAATTGGTGTTGGCAATGCTTCTACTCCTAGTGCAAAGCGCGCAAAATTACACGAAACCTGCTAAAGCTGCTCGAAACCGCTTGTGATAAAGCTGCTGAAATTTTTTCCAACCTTGGGGATGATAATCCCATTGCTTTAGATTGTAATGATTTAGATTTTGATGATTGCCACATCTCTGAAGTTATAAAGTTCTTGCAAAAACTTGCTAAGAGTCCCAATGCTAGCGCTATAAATTTGGCTTTCACAAAACATATTACAAATGCTTTCATAAAAGCTAGAGAAGAGAAACTAAAACTTGAAACTTCTATTCCTAGAAAGCTAGAGGATGGTTGGGAGCCCATCATTAAAATGAGAGTCAAAGATTTTGATTGTAATGCCTTATGTGATCTTGGTGCAAGTATTTCTGTTATGCCTAAAAAAGTCTATGATATGCTTGACTTGCCACCATTGAAAAATTGTTATTTAGATGTTAATCTCGCTGATAATGCTAAAAAGAAACCTTTGGGGAAAGTTGATAATGTTCATATTATGGTTAACAATAACCTTGTCCCCGTTGATTTTGTTGTCTTGGATATTGAATGCAATGCATCTTGCCCCATTATATTGGGAAGACCTTTTTTCGAACCGTTGGTGCTACTATTGATATGAAGGAAGGTAATATTAAATATCAATTTCCTCTCAAGAAAGGTATGGAACACTTCCCTAGAAAGAGAATGAAGGTACCTTATGATTCTATTATTAGAACAAATTATGATGTTGATGCTTCATCCTTCGATGTTACTTAAGATACACTTTCGCGCCTAGCCGAAAGGCGTTAAAGAAAAGCGCTTATGGGAGACAACCCATGTTTTTACTACAGTATTTTTGTTTTATATTTGTGTCTTGGAAGTTGTTTACTACTGTAGCAACCTCTCCTTATCTTAGTTTTATGTTTTGTTGTGCCAAGTAAAGTCTTTGATAGAAAAGTAAGTACTAGATTTGGATTACTGCGCAGTTCCAGATTTCTTTGCTGTCACGAATCTGGGTCTATCTCCCTGTAGGTAGCTCAGAAAATTAAGCCAATTTACGAGCATGATCCTCAGATATGTACGCAACTTTCATTCAATTTGAGCATTTTCGTTTGAGCAAGTCTGGTGGCCTAATAAAATCCATCTTTACGGACTGTTCTGTTTTGATAGATTCTGTCTTTTATTTCGCATTGCCTCTTTTGCTATGTTGGATGAATTTCTTTGATCCACTAATGTCCAGTAGCTTTATGCAATGTCCAGAAGTGTTAAGAATGATTGTGTCACCTCTGAACATGTGAATTTTTATTATGCACTAACCCTCTAATGAGTTGTTTCGAGTTTGGTGTGGAGGAAGTTTTCAAGGATCAAGAGAGGAGTATGATGCAATATGATCAAGGAGAGTGAAAGCTCTAAGCTTGGGGATGCCCCGGTGGTTCACCCCTGCATATATTAAGAAGACTCAAGCGTCTAAGCTTGGGGATGCCCAAGGCATCCCCTTCTTCATCGACAACATTATCAGGTTCCTCCCCTGAAACTATATTTTTATTCCGTCACATCTTATGTACTTTGCTTGGAGCGTCGGTTTGTTTTTGTTTTTTGTTTTGTTTGAATAAAATGGATCCTAGTATTCACTTTATGGGAGAGAGACACGCTCCGCTGTAGCATATGGACAAATATGTCCTTAGGCTCTACTCATAGTATTCATGGCGAAGTTTCATCTTCGTTAAATTGTTATATGGTTGGAATTGGAAAATGCTACATGTAGTAACTCTAAAATGTCTTGGATAATTTGATACTTGGCAATTGTTGTGCTCATGTTTAAGCTCTTGCATCATATACTTTGCACCCATTAATGAAGAAATACTTAGAGCTTGTTAATTTGGTTTGCATATTTGGTTTCTCTAGAGTCTAGATAACATCTAGTATTGAGTTTTGAACAACAAGGAAGACGGTATGGAGTCTTATAATGTTTACCATATGTCTTTTATGTGAAGTTTTGCTGTACCGTTCATCCTTGTGTTTGTTTCAAATAACCTTGCTAGCCTAAACCCTGTATCGAGAGGGAATACTTCTCATGCATCCAAAATACTTGAGCCAACCACTATGCCATTCGTGTCCACCATACCTACCTACTACATGGTATTTATCCGCCATTCCAAAGTAAATTGCTTGAGTGCTACCTTTAAAATTCCATCATTCACCTTTGCAATATATAGCTCATGGGACAAATAGCTTAAAAACTATTGTGGTATTGAATATGTACTTATGCACTTTATCTCTTATTAAGTTGCTTGTTGTGCGATAACCATGCTTCGGGGACGCCATCAACTATTCTTTGTTGGATATCATGTGAGTTGCTATGCATGTCCGTCTTGTCTGAAGTAAGAGAGATCTACCACCTTTATGGTTGGAGCATGCATATTGTTAGAGAAGAACTTTGGGCCGCTAACTAAAGCCATGATTCATGGTGGAAGTTTCGAGTTTGGACATATATCCTCAATCTCATAAGAGAATAATAATTGTTGCCACATGCTTATGCATTAAAGAGGAGTTCATTATCTGTTGTCCATGTTGTCCCGGTATGGATGTCTAAGTTGAGAATAATCAAAAGCGAGAAATCCAAAATGCGAGCTTTCTCCTTAGACCTTTGTACAGGCGGCATGGAGGTACCCCATTGTGACACTTGGTCAAAACATGTGCATTGCAAAGATCCGGTAGTCCAAGTTAATTAGGACAAGGTACGGGCACTATTAGTATACTATGCATGAGACTTGCAACTTGTAAGATATAATGTACATAACTCATATGCTTTATTACTACCGTTGACAAAATTGTTTCATGTTTTCAAAATAAAAGCTCTAGCACAAATATAGCAATCGATGCTTTCCTCTTTGAAGGACCATTCTCTTTACTTTTATGTTGAGTCAGTTCACCTATATCTCTCCACCTCAAGAAGCAAACACTTGTGTGAACTGTGCATTGATTCCTACATACTTGCATATTGTACTTGTTATATTACTCTATGTTGACAATTATCCATGAGATATACATGTTACAAGTTGAAAGCAACCGCTGAAACTTAATCTTCCTTTGTGTTGCTTCAATGCCTTTACTTTGATTTATTGCTTTATGAGTTAACTCTTATGCAAGACTTATTAATACTTGTCTTGAAGTACTATTCATGAAAAGTCTTTGCTTTATGATTCACTTGTTTACTCATGTCATTACCATTGTTTTGATCGCTGCATCCACTACATATGTTTACAAATAGTATGATCAAGGTTATGATGGCATATCACTTCAGAAATTATCTTTGTTATCGTTTTACCGCTCGGGACGAGCAGAACTAAGCTTGGGGATGCTTGATACGTCTCCGACGTATCGATAATTTCTTATGTTCTATGCCATATTATTGATGATACCTACATGTTTTATGCACACTTTATGTCATATTCGTGCATTTTACTGGAACTAACCTATTAACAAGATGCCGAAGTGCCGGTTCTGTTTTTCTGCTGTTTTTGGTTTCAGAAATCCTAGTAACGAAATATTCTCGGAATTGGACGAAACGAAGACCCAGGGGCCTATTTTTCCACGGAGCTTCCAGAAGACCGGAGAACATACGAAGTGGGGCCACGAGGTGGCGACACCACGTGGCGGCGCGGCCAAGGGGGCCCGTGCTGCCCTATGGTGTGGCCCCCTCGTCAGGCCCCCGACTCTGCCCTTCCGCCTACTTAAAGCCTCCGTCGCGAAACCCCCGATGCGAAAAACCACGATACGGAAAACCTTGCGAGACGCCGCCACCGCCGATCCCATCTCGGGGATTACGGAGATCTCCTCCGGCACCCTGCCGGAGAGGGGATTCATCTCCCGGAGGACTCTACACCGCCATGGTCGCCTCCGGAGTGATGAGTGAGTAGTTCACCCCTAGACTATGGGTCCATAGCAGTAGCTAGATGGTTGTCTTTTCCTCATTGTGCTTCATTGTTGGATCTTGTGAGCTGCCTAACATGATCAAGATCATCTATCTGTAATACTCTATGTTGTGTTTGTCGGGATCCGATGGATAGAGAATACCATGTCATGTTAATTATTAAGTTATTACATATGTGTTGTTTATGATCTTGCATGCTCTCCGTTTCTAGTAGAGGCTCTGGCCAAGTTTTTTACTTTTAACTCCAAGAGGGAGTATTTATGCTCGATAGTGGGTTCATGCCGCATTGACACCAGGACGATGACGAGAAAGTTCTAAGGTTGTGTTGTGCTTGTTGCCACTAGGGATAAAACATTGGCGCTATGTCCAGAGGATGTAGTTGTTGATTACATTACGCACCATACTTAATGCAATTGTCTGTTGCTTTGCAACTTAATACTGGAAGGGGTTCGGATGATAACTTGAAGGTGGACTTTTTAGGCATAGATGCAGTTGGATGGCGGTCTATGTACTTTGTCGTAATGCCCAATTAAATCTCACTATACTTATCATGTCATGTATGTGCATTGTTATGCCCTCTCTATTTGTCAATTGCCCGACTGTAATTTGTTCACCCAACATGCTTTTATGTTATGGGAGAGACACCTCTAGTGAACTGTGGACCCCGGTCCATTCTTTAATACTGAAATACAAATCTGCTGCAATACTTGTTTTACTATTTTCTCTGCAAACAATCATCTTCCACACAATACGGTTAATCCTTTGTTACAGCAAGCCGGTGAGATTGACAACCTCACCTGTTTCGTTGGGGCAAAGTACTTTGGTTGTGTTGTGCGGGTTCCACGTTGGCGCCGGAATCTCCGGTGTTGCGCCGCACTACATCCCGCCACCATCAACCTTCAACGTGCTTCTTGACTCCTACTGGTTCGATTAAACCTTGGTTTCTAACTGAGGGAAACTTGCCGCTGTGCGCATCACACCTTCCTCTTGGGGTTCCCAACGGACGTGTCAACTACACGCATCAGTAATCTCCAAGCTTGACGGGCTAAAAGGGCTTGATTAAAAAGTCTCATGTCCCGGAAACCAATCCCTCCATAATTCTTTGGTCGGAGCATAATGTCCCACGCGATCCAGTGTGTCTTGCGTTTCCCATTCGGGCACCCCACCAATACCTTCGATCAGTTTTGTCAGCTCATCACAAAGACCATATGGTAACTTGAAAACGCTCATGACATATACTCGGTATTGCTTGAGCGATCGCTTTGATAAGGACCTCCTTAGCCGCTTGTGATTTATGATTATCATCCCATTCAACAAGGCATTTAGCTAATTTAGCTCGGAGGCTTTGGAATTTGCCCGCATCCATCCGTCCCTCCGGAGTTGGCAAACCCAAATATTTTGCTTCGAAAGTTTCCTGCGATACTTGCAGTATTGTTTTCACCTCAGCTCGTCTCTCCATAGGGCATGAATTTCCAAACATGATGGAGCACTTGTTGGGATTAATAAGCTGCCCTGTACTTGTCGCATAAAGATCCAGGACTTCCTTCACCCGCATGGCCTGGTCTTGTTGGACCTTGAAGAACAGAAGAGTATCATCCGCAAAAAGTAGGTGGGAAATACCCGGGGCTCTTCTACAAATTCTCACAGGCTCAATACTTGTTATTCTGAACTTCATTTTGGAGCAAGGTAGATAATCCATCAGCGACAAATAAGAATAGGAATGGCGAAAGGGAACACCCTGCCGGAGACCCCGGAGGGCGAAAATGAATCCGGGAGGGTTCCGTTAAATTTTACCTTGTAGCACACCGAGGTCACACATGACATTATCCGATCAACCCACCGGTGAGAAAACCCTAACCTTTGCATCACTTTCCTCAAAAAATCCCAGTCCACCCTATCATAAGCCTTTGATAGATCTAGTTTATAAGCACAAAAGTTCTTATTCTGGTTCATATTTTGTTCAATGAAATGTAGGCACTCAAATGCCACCAGGGCATTATCCGTGATCAACCTACCAGGAACAAAGGCACTCTGATTCACTAAAATAATTTCACCCAGGATAGGCCTCAGGCGGTTAACCATGCACTTGGCAATCACTTTATACATAATTGTGCATAAGCTGATAGGCCGAAAGTCTTTGAGCGTCTCATGGTTGGTCAATTTTCGGAATCAGAATTATAGCAATGATCGTTGACACCTTCTGGCATGCGACCTGTGACAAAGAACAACTTTACTGCATTAGTTACCTCCTCTTTAATTGTTCCCCAATTTCGTTGATAGAAACTTGCTGGGAATCCGTCCACACCAGGTGCTTTGAGCGGCCCAATTTGAAACAAAGCATCACCAATTTACTCATCCGTGAACTCCTTGCATAATTTGTCATTCATTTCCGTAGTCACCTTTCCTTGTATCATCGAAATAAGGCGATCAGAATTTAGGGAGGGATCTCGAGTAAAGAGTTCTTTGAAATACGAGGTAGCCATTCGTTCCATGTCTGTGGGCACCTCATTCCAAACCCCATCATCATCCTTGAGTCTTTTTATCTTATTCCTTCTCGCTCTCCAGACTGCTGTTTGGTGGAAAAAAATTTGTATTTCAATCGCCTTCCTTTAACCATGTTACTCTTGATCGTTGGATCCATAGCATTTCTTCTCTGTATAACAACTCATTCATATGATCCGTTGCCTGACGTATTTGTCTCTGATCCGCATTATTCACAAGAAGGGCTTCTAATTTTGTCCTTGCTTTTTTCAGTTCATTCAAAATATTACCAAACTTGCGCTTGCTCCATTCTTGTAGCGAGCACATAACCAAATCCAGACCCTGCGTTACCTCTCCAAGATCCCTCTTTCTGCCAAACTCCTCCCATGTCTTGGCCACCCGCTCCGGGAGGATTGCATCACGCTCCCGAGAATATTTCATATTGACGCCTTGGTACCCTGCATGGTATTCTTTCCTAAAAGGAGGTCGATACTTTGCTTAAAAAATCCAGTCATGATCGGTCAGTTCGCGTTTCGGAGAGCGTTTTCCACGACGTTTCGGCTGGAGTTCTGTTGTTCCGCGTCGCGCCGGCGGCCACATGCCCGCCCCCTCCTGAATCCTTATCCAATCCTTCCTCCTGGTGGGCTACTCGTCCTTGGCTCCTTGCCGGCGACCCAGCGTCATCAGCGGTCAGCCGATCACGATCAGGTACGTTACCTACCAAGTACCAAATACCACCAAGTACCAAATACCGATCTATCATAGTTGCATGGCCTGAACTTGTTGTTGTTTCAGTTGAGAAACCTCTGATTAGTAGAGCTGCCGCACAATAGTCTGTAGTCAACAATTAGTCATGTACTCGATGCCTTATTTTATTATTTTGTTAAACATGACAAACCATGAGAAGAACAAAGTGTTTATCAAGTGCTGAGAAGAAGAAGAAAAGGCGAAAATTAGATGTAGTAACTCAGTCTCAAAGGGTGCTCTAGACAAATTTGTCGTGAAAAAGTCTCAAACAGATTCCAAAAATCAAAGTCTGGTTGCCAATGTTGATGATGGTCATGATGATAATGCAGCAGACGTTGAGGTTCGTACTGCAGAATTTGTTGAAGATGATGATGGTATTGTTGATCAAGCTATTGTTTCACTTTAATCCAGATTTGAACAATACCAAGAGTATGAAAAAAACTGTTGGTTTCTTGTTTACTTCAGATAGGTTGCGGTCCTTGGATGATGATCAAGAGATTGAAGGACGCTTGTCTCAAACTTGAGGCTGCACTTAAATATGAAAAGAAAAACGAAACACTTATGGATATTGATGGAGAAGGATTGTGAAGAGAGTTAATTCTGATCCAGGAGTTACTTGATAAATCTATGGACCCTCTTGATATTCTGATATTATTGGAGTAGCACCCCTTTTACCCTTTTGCTAATATTGCATACATATAATTTTGTTAACCATTCCGCGGAAAGGAGCTTTTCTAAACTCAAGTTCTTGAAATCCTTCATGCGTTCCACCATGACACAAGAAATACTCAGTTCGCTGGCGACAATAGCACTCGAGAATGATATCTTGGAGAAGTCAATTATAGAGTTATGATCGAAGATTTTATTTCAAGAAATATCAGACGAATGATGCTTTTCGGTAGAATATGAGGTTCGTTTATTACTTTATTGCTATATTTATCCATTACAATGAAAAACTTGATATACGTTTGAGCATTGTACGAAATAGTGTATATTGAACTTATATAGTTAAGTGAACTTATGATTTCATTTTACTAGCAGTTATTAAGTTTGAACAAAGAAAATTTTGGCCCCATTCCCCCATATCCTAGAGACGGGGATGCATATAAACAGTTGAAAAGTGAAAACTAGGTAAACCAATATGAGACAAAACAAAATGATTGCAGATCTGAACAGAAAGCTTCTGCCGTGCCGACAAACATAGAAGGCAGGTGTTTCACATCAATAAAAAGCTATTTAAGCTGGCCAAAAATCCTGTAGTTTTTGAAGACGTTAGCTACTAATGTGCAAGGGGTCACCATATGGATGGCAGCCGCGAGCAACTCGGCCTCAGTCCGGTTGGGGATGTCGGGGAAGTTGAGGTCCAACAGCGGCCAGCCAATCGAACTGCCACGCCACGCACCGTATGCGCGTGGTGAGGTAGACGGACGTGAAGGTCCCCAGCCACCACCGTGTGCCATCCACAGTTATCTCGGCCTTGTAAGTCTGGAGGTCCACAACCGAACACCGATGAACCCCTACAAGCTCTTGGGACGGCACGGTGGCATCACGTTTCGGCTGTCATTCGTCCCCGAAGCGGCAGGGATATGGCGGACCTACATTAGGAAGAGGAGCTAGCCCGCGAGTGAGGGGGTCGCGCGTTGTGGGACTTGTTTTGTATCACCACCCAAGTTTTGCAAGTATAGGGCACTTGGCTCAAATATACATCACCAAAATATGATAGAGTCTGTTAAAGAAGAATTTTCTGTTGCCTACTTACCTATCAATCCGAATTGATAGAAAGAGACGGGCAGTACACAATGCACCTGGGTTTCTTGATCCTACGAGGTTGGTCGGCTTGAAATCGGATATGAGTCTAGTCCCCATGCCTCTCCTTTAACTACATAGAGACTACATATGCATCCGACCAGAAATGCCACCCCTTCACGGCTTGATTTGGTGACAGTTCAGGCGAAGCAGCTACTAGTAGCTCGGGTCGGCTCGACACGGCACACGCAACAAGACAGTAACCAAGGCCACACAGACCAATTAATCCTTCCATCACGACACGGTAGGACTATGTTGAGAGCGGCTGCACGTACGTCCCTGCCCGATCGAGCCTTGATCGTGGCCTGAAAGCTGAAACTCTGAAAGCCATTGCTTGTCCGGCATGCGGGTCCGGGCTGATTATTCGTCGACGACGATGCCGATCGACGGCAACAGCCGGGCTCCGATGGATATCCGTGCGCGCCTGCCGATTAGGAGCCACGGCGATGTCAACGCCGGAAACAGTATGCCCTCCGGAGACAGGTCTTTCCGAATCTGTGAACAGTGGTCTCCCGTAGGTTCTGGAAAGCTCGGTCGGCAATATTGACGCCAGAGAGGTGTAACCAGAAAGAAACCCAGGTGCGCCGGTTCCCAGACCAAGTCCTGTACGACGAGGACACTCTCCCGGGTAGCTCTCGCGCGAGCGGCTCCGAAGAGCCCAAAACCCTAAACAAAAAAGCCCCCCAATCTACTCCTCCTCCTGGCCGCTGCCGCCGCCGGTGCCGGCGGTGGCGGCCGCGCCCGGCCGTCGAAGGTGGCGAGCAGGGTAAGCGCGCCCCGGCGGGTTCCCTAGCGCGGAGGGAGACGCCACCAGGGCTGCGAGGTGGTGGCGACGAGCGGTCGGTGGCACGTTTCTGGAGGTCATCGCCGACGCATGGCGGAGCCCACGGACGAGGGGCGGTCTTCGACTTGGCAGGCAGCAAGGAGAGGAGAGGGAGGACGCGGCGGAGCGGCCGGGTGGCGGCGCGGCTAGATCCCATCTCGGGGATGGCGAGGCGGGAGGATGCATGGCCAGGGTGGAGTGCCCGGGCGCATCGGCCGCCTTCCCTGTGCTGGGGTCGAGCAGCGGGGCTCCCCGGTGGTTGCGGCGTGGCGCGGCAGGGCTGCCGGGAGGCGGAGGCGCAAGACCCCATCTTGGGGGCGGCGGCGCGGAGGACGCCTTGCCAGGGCGGAGTGCCCTGCTGCGTCGGTCGTCCGCGTGCTGCGATGCCTCTCGGTGGCACCAGCGTGGGAGCTGGTGGTTGGGGCGGGCTCGATCTATGCTTTCTCGGACCAGAATTGAGTTTTTTTTGGGCCTGGTCATCTGCTGGCTGTGCCTGGAGCGGGTGTGCCGGAGATGGCCTGGCCTTCGCCGGAAGTGGTGGGGAGTTGGTGCGCTGTTTTCGTCAAGGCTGAAGCTGGTGGCTTGGACCGTCGCGCTGGAGACCACGAATTTTTGCGACCATGATGTTGAGGAGCTGCGGTGGCGACGGTGTGTCCATGGACAGGGTTGCTCCAAACCTCGGAGGCTCGGAGTGGTGCGATGATGCGGACGAAGTTCTTTCCCAACAAGTTGGGCCGGCGGCGACGGCGCCCGCGGGTGTCGTGCACCTCTATGGAGGCGTCGCCGAGGCATGTTGGTGTCTCTCGTGTTCTCGCCTGGTTTGGTTGTGGTCTCTGGGCGAAAGCCTAGATCCTTTGGATCGGCGCGATGGCGGCGTCCTCGACGTCGTTCCTCTGTTGGGAGCTTAGCATTTGGAGACACAGCTTCAAGGTCCTGGTGCATTCCTCCGATGTTCGTCGGTGTCCGAGGCTGGCTGCAAGGGCGCAATGCACGCCATTGCAGGCATCCCCAAGACGATGTCTTCTTTGGGCTGTCCGAGTTCCGCTATCTTTCCCTTTCTTGGCGCGTTGACAATGAGAGCTGATACGTCTCAAACGTATCTATAATTTCTTATGTTCCATGCTACTTTTATGATAATACTCACATGTTTTATACAAATTATATGTCATTATTATGCGTTTTCCGGAACTAACCTATTGACGAGATGCCGAAGTGCCAGACCTGTTTTCTGCTGTTTTTGGTTTCAGAAATCCTAGTAAGGAAATATTCTCGGAATTGGACGAAATCAACGCCCAGCATCTTATAATTCCACGAAGCTTCCAGAACACCAGAGAGGGACCAGAGGAGAGCCACATGCCCACCACACAGGTGGCCGGCGCGGCCCAAGGGGGGGCGCCCCCCTATTGTATGGCGGCTCTGTAGCCCTTCCGACTCCGCCTCTTGGCCTATAAGAAGCCCCCTGACCTAAATCTTCGATACGGAAAAGCCACGGTACGAGAAACCTTCCAGAGCCGCCGCCATCGCGAAGCCAAGATCTGGGGGACAGGAGTCTCTGTTCCGGCACGCCGCCGGGACGGGGAAGTGCCCCCGGAAGGCATCTCCATCGACACCACCGCCATCTCCTTCGACGCTGCTGTCTCCCATGAGGAGGGAGTAGTTCTCCATCGAGGCTAAGGGCTGTACCGGTAGATATGTGGTTCATCTCTCTCTCCTATGTACTTCAATACAATGATCTCATGACCTGCTTTACATGATTGAGATCCATATGATGAGCTTGTAATCTAGATGTCGTTATGCTATTCAAGTGGATTTTACTTATGTGATCTCCGGAGACTCCTTGTCCCACGTGTGTAAAGGTGACATTGTGTGCACCGTGTGGGTCTCTTAGGCTATATTTCACGAATACTTATTCACCGAGTTATGATTTGAGTTGGATGTCTCTATGAAATTGTGGTGTGTTAGTACCTCCTATGAATGCTCACAGTGACAGCGTGGGGTGTTTATTAGTACTTGGGAATACATCTTTAAGGTTGCCTACATGATGAATTAGTGTTCGTTATCTTGCCAAAGAGTAATTCAGAATAGCATAGTGAAGTGCTTATTTATATTCCTTTATGATTGCAATGTGCTTTATATCACTATTAATCTATGTGCTACTCTAGTAATGTTATTAAAGTAGTCTATTCCTCCTCCATGATGTAATGGTGACAGTGTGTGCATCATGTAGTACTTGGCGTAGTTTATGATTGTGATCTCTTGTAGATTATGAAGTTAACTATTACTATGATGGTATTGATGTGATCTATTCCCCCTTTCATAGCTTGATGGTGACAGTGTGCATGCTATGTTAGTACTCGGTATAATTGCGTTGGTCTATCATGCACCCCTAAGGTTATTTAAATATGAACATCGAATGTTGTGGAGCTTGTTAACTCCGGCATTGAGGTGCTCTTGTAGCCCTACACAATTAGTGGTGTTCATCATCCAACAAGAGAGTGTAGAGTGGTTTTATTATGTGATCAATGTTGAGAGTGTCCACTAGTGAAAGTATGATCCCTAGGCCTTGTTTCCAAATACTGCAATCATCGCTTATTTACTGTTCTACTGCATCTTTACTTTCTGCAATATTAATACCATCAACTGCACGCCAGCAAGCTATTTTCTGGCGCCGTTACTACTGCTCAATTCATTCATACCACTTGTATTTCACTATCTCTTTGCCGAACTAGTGCACCTATACATCTGACAAGTGTATTAGGTGTGTTGGGGACACAAGAGACTTCTTGTATCGTGATTGCAGGGTTGCTTGAGAGGGATATCTTTGACCTCTACCTCCCCGAGTTCGATAAATCTTGGGTGATTCATTTAAGGGAAACTTGCCGCTGTTCTACAAACCTCTCGCTCTTGGAGGCCCAACACTCGTCTACGGGAAAAGAAGCGTGCGTATACATCAAGCTATTTTCCGGCGCCGTTGCCGGGGAGGTAAGGTAAAAGGTATTCACATCTTCCGACTACTAAGCTATTTCCTAGCACTCGTTGCCGGTGTGTGAGTGCTCGAAGCTATTTCCTTTAGATCCTGCAATTGCATCTTTTTGTTTCTTGTTTTCACTAGTTAGGCTTAATGGAAAACAACAAAAATATTAGAGATCTTTATAGTATTTATCTTGAGTTGGGACATGAGGTGTTTGAAGAGAAAATTAAAAAACCCATGGAACTTTGTTTGCAAAATAGCAATGTTATTAGCATGAACTCTTTGAACACTATTATTGCTAATGCTATGGAAGAATTTAAGCTTGGGGAAGCTGGTTTTGATGAGCATGATATTTTTAGTCCCCCAAGCATTGATGAGGAAATTTTCTTTGATGATACTTTGCCTCCTGTTTATGATGATTATAATGATAGTGGTCTTTTGGTGCCGCCTACTATGGAGGATAAAAGTTATTATGATTACACTATGCCTCCTATATTTGATGATTATGGTGATGAATTTGCTCCCACTATTACTAATAAAATTGATTATGCTTATGTGGAGAGTAATAATTTTATGCATGAGACTCATCATAAGAATGCTTTATGTGATAATTATATTGTTGAGTTTGCTTATGATGCTACTGGATATTATTATGAGAGAGGAAAATATGGTTGTAGAAATTTTCATGTTACTAAAACACCTCTCTATGTGCTGAAATTTTTGAAGTTACACTTGTTTTATCTTCCTATGCTTGTAACTTTGCTCTTCATGAACTTGTTTATTTACAAGATTCCTTTTCATAGGAAGTGGGTTAGGCTTAAATTTGTTTTGAATTTGCTTCTTGATGCTCTCTTTTGTTTCAACTCTTATTTCTTGGGAGTGCATCATTAAAACTGCTGAGCCCATCTTAATGGCTATAAAAAAAGCACTTGTTGGGAGATAACCCATGTTTTTATTTTACTACAGCAATTTTGTTTTATATTTGAGTCTTGGAAGTTTTTACTACTGTAGCAACCTCTCCTTATCTTTATTTTATTGCATTGTTGTGCCAAGTAAAGTCTTTGATAGTAAGGTTCATACTAGATTTGGATTACTGCGCGTAAACAAATTTCTTACTCGTCACGAATTTGGGCAGGGTTCTCTCGTAGGTAACTCAGAAAAATCTGCCAATTTACGTGAGTGATCCTCAGATATGTACGCAACTTTCATTCAATTTGAGCATTTTCATCTGAGCAAGTCTGGTGCCTCTAAAAAATTCGTCTTTACGGACTGTTCTATTTTGACAGATTCTGCCTTTTATTTCGCATTGCCTCTTTTGCTATGTTAGATGGATTTCTTTGTTCCATTAACTTCCAGTAGCTTTGAGCAATGTCCAGAAGTGTTAAGAATGATTGTGTCACCTCTAAACATGTGAATTTTTGATTATGCACTAACCATCTAATGAGTTTGTTTTGAGTTTGGTGTGGAGGAAGTTTTCAAGGGTCAAGAGAGGAGGATGATACAATATGATCAAGAAGAGTGAAAAGTCTAAGCTTGGGGATGCCCCCGTGGTTCATCCTCGCATATTTCAAGAAGACTCAAGCATCTAAGGTTGGGGATGCCCAAGGCATCCCCTTCTTCATCGACAACTTATCAGGTCACATCTAGTGAAACTATATTTTTATTCCGTCACATCTTATGTGCTTTACTTGGAGCGTCTGTGTGCTTTTATTTTTGTTTTGTTATTTTCATTCTCTGAATAAATTCATGCTTGTGTGAGAGAGAGACACGCTCCGCTGTTTCGTATGAACACATATGTTCTTAGCTTTATCTTAATGTTCATTGCGAAAGTTGAACTACTTCATTCATTGTTATATGGTTGGAAACGGAAAATGCTGCATGTGGTAATTGGTATAATGTCTTGAATAATTTGATACTTGGCAATTGTTATGCTCATATAGATCATGTTTAAGCTCTTGCATCATGTACTTTGCACCTATTAATGAAGAACTACATAGAGCTTGTTAAAATTTGGTTTGCATGATTGGTTTCTCTAGAGTCTAGATATTTTCTGGTTAAGGTGTTTGAACAACAAGGAGACAATGTAAAGTCTTATAATGCTTACAATATGTTCATATGTGAGCTTTGCTGCACCGTTTTATACTTGAGTTTGCTTCAAACAAACTTGCTAGCCTAGCCTTGTATTGAGAGGAATTCTTCTCGTGCATCCAAATCCTTGAGCCAATAACCATGCCATTTGTGTCCACCATACCTACCTACTACATGGTATTTCTCTGTCATTCCAAAGTAAATTACTTGAGTGATACCTTTAAAATTCTATCCTTTGTCTTTGCAATATATAGCTCATGGGAAAATAGCCTTAAAAACTATTGTGGTGAAGAATATGTACTTATGTGTCTTATTTCTTTATAAGTTGCTTGTTGAGCGGTAACCATGTTTCTGGGGACGCCATCAGCTTTTACCTTTGTTGAATATCATGTGAGTTGCTATGCATGTTCGTCTTGTCTGAAGTAAGGGCGATTTTCATGATCAAATGGTTTGAGTATGCATATTGTTAGAGAAGAACATTGGGCCGCTAACTAAAGCCATGATTCATGGTGGAACTTTCAGTTTGGACAATTAATCCTCAATCTCTTATGAGAATATTATCTGTTGTTGAATGCTTATGCATTAAAGAGGAGTCCATTATCTGTTGTCTATGTTGTCCCGGTATGGATGTCTAAGTTGAGAATAATCAAAAGCGAGAAATCCAATGCGAACTTTCTCCTTAGACCTTTGTACAGGCGGCACAGAGGTACCCCTTTGTGACACTTGGTTGAAACATATGCTATGAAATGATAATCCATGTTAATCCAAGCTAATTAGGACAAGGTGCGAGCACTATTGGTAATCTATGCATGAGGCTTGCAACTTATAGGATATCTTATACATAACACATATGCTTTATTACTACCGTTGACAAAATTGTTTCTTGTTTTCAAAATAAAAGCTCTAGCACAAATATAGTAATCCATGCTTCCCTCTGCGAAGGGCCATTCTTCTACTTTATTGTTGAGTCAGTTCACCTATTCCTTCTATCTTAGAAGCAAACACTTGTATCAACTGTGTGCATTGATTCTTACATGTTTACCTATTGCACTTGCTATATTGCTTTATGTTGACAACTATCCATGAGATATTCAAACGTATCTATAATGTCTTATGTTCCATGCTACTTTTATGATGATACTCACATGTTTTATACATATTATATGCCATTATTATGCGTTTTCCGGAACGGAATTGGACGAAATCAACGCCCAACATCTTATAATTCCACGAAGCCTCCAGAAAACCGGAGAGGGGCCAGAGGAGAGCCACAGGCCCACCACACAGGTGGCCGGCGCGGCCCAAGGGGGGGGGGCGCGCCCCCCTATTGTCTGGCGGCTCCGTAGCCCTTCCGACTCCGCCTCTTCGCCTATAAGAAGCCCCCTGACCTAAATCTTCGATACGGAAAAGCCACGGTACGAGAAACCTTCCAGAGCCGCCGCCATCGCGAAGCCAAGATCCGGGGATAGGAGTCTCTGTTCCGGCACGCCGCCGGGACGGGGAAGTGCCCCCGGAAGGCATCTCCATCGACACCACCGCCATCTCCTTCGACGCTGCTGTCTCCCATGAGGAGGGAGTAGTTCTCCATCGGGGCTAAGGGCTGTACCGGTAGCTATGTGGTTCATCTCTCTCTCCTATGTACTTCAATACAATGATCTCATGAGCTGCTTTACATGATTGAGATCCATATGATGAGCTTGTAATCTAGATGTCGTTATGCTATTCAAGTGGATTTTACTTATGTGATCTCCGGAGACTCCTTGTCCCACGTGTGTAAAGGTGACAATGTGTGCACCGTGTGGGTGTCTTAGGCTATATTTCACAGAATACTTATTCACTGAGTTATGATTTGAGTTGGATGTCTCTATGAAATTGTGGTGTGTTAGTACCTCATATGAATGCTCACAGTGACAGCGTGGGGTGTTTATTAGTACTTGGGAATACATCTTTAAGGTTGCCTACATGATGAATTAGTGTTCGTTATCTTGCCAAAGAGTAATTCAGAATAGCATAGTGAAGTGCTTATTTATATTCCTTTATGATTGCAATGTGCTTTATATCACTATTAATCTATGTGCTACTCTAGTGATGTTATTAAAGTAGTCTATTCCTCCTCCATGATGTAATGCTGACAGTGTGTGCATCATGTAGTACTTGGCATAGTTTATGATTGTGATCTCTTGTAGATTATGAAGTTAACTATTACTATGATGGTATTGATGTGATCTATTCCCCCTTTCATAGCTTGATGGTGACAGTGTGCATGCTATGTTAGTACTCGGTATAATTGCGTTGGTCTATCATGCACTCTAAGGTTATTTAAATTTGAACATCGAATGTTGTGGAGCTTGTTAACTCCGGCATTGAGGTGCTCTTGTAGCCCTACACAATTAGTGGTGTTCATCATCCAACAAGAGAGTGTAGAGTGGTTTTATTATGTGATCAATGTTGAGAGTGTCCACTAGTGAAAGTATGATCCCTAGGCCTTGTTTCCAAATACTGCAATCATCGCTTATTTACTCTTCTACTGCATCTTTACTTGCTGCAATATTACTACCATCAACTGCACACCAGCAAGTTATTTTCTGGCGCCGTTACTACTGCTCATATTCATTCATACCACTTGTATTTCACTATCTCTTCGCCGAACTAGTGCACCTATACATATGACAAGTGTATTAGGTGTGTTGGGGACACAAGAGACTTCTTGTATCGTGATTGCAGGGTTGCTTGAGAGGGATATATTTGACCTATTCCTCCCTGAGTTCGATAAACCTTGGGTGATTCACTTAAGTGAAACTTGCTGCTGTTCTACAAACCTCTGCTCTTGGAGGCCCAACACTGTCTACAGGAAAAGAAGCGTGCGTAGACATCAAGAGCCCTTTTGGAGTTGTTGCACTTCGAAGGTGTCTACCGTCGGTCGAGACGCGGCTTTGTGTGTTTTAGCTTAGGGTAGGGTCCTTCGTGTTGTTGTTGTTTTGTCGGTGGTGGCTGTCTTCGGACTAGCCGGTGTGGTGTGTGTGCTACTTGTGGTAGCGTGTTCTTGTACTCAAACCTCTGCCTTCTATGCAGATATGGTATGCCTTTGGCGTACTCTCGAAAAAAAATACCAAGTCCTATCGGTAACGGATTCCGTAAAACCGTGACGTCGCTCATGATTTTTCTTTGAACGCAAGCCATGACAGCTCCTTATTTGTATGATTTTAGCTAGTTTTGCTCACTCATACTGATACGTCATGTTTAAGCTCTTGCATTATATACTTTGCACCCATTAATGAAGAAACACTTAGAGCTTGCTAATTTGGTTTGCATATTTGGTTTCTCTAGAGTCTAGATAACATCTAGTATTGAGTTTTGAACAACAAGGAAGACGGTATGGAGTCTTATAATGTTTACAATATGTCTTTTATGTGAGTTTTGCTGTACCGTTCATCCTTGTGTTTGTTTCAAATAACCTTGCTAGCCTAAACCTTGTATCGAGAGGGAATACTTCTCATGCATCCAAAATACTTGAGCCAACCACTATGCCAATTGTGTCCACCATACCTACCTACTACATGGTATTTTTCCGCCATTCCAAAGTAAATTTCTTGAGTGCTACCTTTAAAATTCCATCATTCACCTTTGCAATATATAGCTCATGGGACAAATAGCTTAAAAACTATTGTGGTATTGAATATGTACTTATGCACTTTATCTCTTATTAAGTTGCTTGTTGTGCGATAACCATGCTTCGGGGACGCCATCAACTATTCTTTGTTGAATATCATGTGAGTTGCTATGCATGTCCGTCTTGTCTGAAGTAAGAGAGATCTACCACCTTAATGGTTGGAGCATGCATATTGTTAGAGAAGAACTTTGGGCCGCTAACTTAAGCCATGATCCATGGTGGAAGTTTCAGTCTTGGACATATATCCTCAATCTCATATGAGAATAATAATTGTTGCCACATGCTTATTCATTAAAGAGGAGTCCATTATCTGTTGTCCATGTTGTCCCGGTATGGATGTCTAAGTTGAGAATAATCAAAAGCGAGAAATCCAAAATGCGAGCTTTCTCCTTAGACCTTTGTACAGGCGGCATGGAGGTACCCCATTGTGACACTTGGTTAAACATGTGCATTGCAAAGATCCGGTAGTCCAAGCTAATTAGGACAAGGTGCGGGCACTATTAGTATACTATGCATGAGGCTTGCAACTTGTAAGATATAATTTACATAACTCATATGCTTTATTACTACCGTTGACAAAATTGTTTCATGTTTTCAAAATAAAAGCTCTAGCACAAATATAGCAATCGATGCTTTCCTCTTTGAAGGACTATTCTCTTTACTTTTATGTTGATTCAGTTCACCTATCTCTCTCCACCTCAAGAAGCAAACACTTGTGTGAACTCGTGCATTGATTCCTACATACTTGCATATTGTACTTGTTATATTACTCTATGTTGACAATTATCCATGAGATATACATGTTACAAGTTGAAAGCAACCGCTGAAACTTAATCTTCCTTTGTGTTGCTTCAATACCTTTACTTTGATTTATTGCTTTATGAGTTAACTCTTATGCAAGACTTATTAATGCTTGTCTTGAAGTACTATTCATGAAAAGTCTTTGCTTTATGATTCACTTGCTTACTCATGTCATTACCATTGTTTTGATCGCTGCATCCACTACATATGTTTACAAATAGTATGATCAAGGTTATGATGGCATGTCACTTCAGAAATTATCTTTGTTATCGTTTTACACCGCTCGGGACGAGCGTAACTAAGCTTGGGGATGCTTGATACCTCTCCGACGTATCGATAATTTCTTATGTTCTATGCCATATTATTGATGATACCTACATGTTTTATGCACACTTTATGTCATATTCGTGCATTTTCTGGAACTAACCTATTAACAAGATGCCGAAGTGCCAGTTCTCGTTTTCTCGCTGTTTTTGGTTTCGAAATCCTAGTAACGAAATATTCTCGGAATTGGACGAAACGAAGACCCGGGGCCTATTTCGCCACGAACCTTCCGGAAGACCGAAGAGCATACGAAGTGGGGCCATGAGGTGGCCAAACCACAAGGCGGCGCGGCCAAGGGGGCCCGCGCCGCCCGTGGTGTGGGCCCCTCGTCAGCCCCCGACTCGCCCTTCCGCCTACTTAAAGCCTCCGTCGCGAAACCCCCGATGCGAAAAACCACGATACGGAAAACCTTGCGAGACGCCGCCGCCGCCGATCCCATCTCGGGGGATTCTCGGAGATCTCCTCCGGCACCCTCGCCGCAGGAGGATTCATCTCCCGGAGGACTCTACACCGCCATGGTCGCCTCCGGAGTGATGAGTGAGTAGTTCACCCCTGGACTATGGGTCCATAGCAGTAGCTAGATGGTTGTCTTCTCCTCATTGTGCTTCATTGTTGGATCTTGTGAGCTGCCTAACATGATCAAGATCATCTATCTGTAATACTCTACGTTGTGTTTGTCGGGATCCGATGGATAGAGAATACCATGTTATGTTAATTATCAAGTTATTACATATGTGTTGTTTATGATCTTGCATGCTCTCCGTTATTAGTAGAGGCTCTGGCCAAGTTTTTGCTCTTAACTCCAAGAGGGAGTATTTATGCTCGATAGTGGGTTCATGCCCGCATTGACACCAGGACGAGTGACGAAAGTTCTAAGGTTGTGTTGTGCTGTTGCCACTAGGGATAAAACATTGGCGCTATGTCCGAGGATGTAGTTGTTGATTACATTACGCACCATACTTAATGCAATTGTCTGTTGCTTTGCAACTTAATACCTGGAAGGGGTTCGGACGATAACCTGAAGGTGGACTTTTTAGGAATAGATGCAGTTGGATGGCGGTCTATGTACTTTGTCGTAATGCCCAATTAAATCTCACTATACTTATCATGCCATGTATGTGCATTGTTATGCCCTCTCTATTTGTCAATTTCCCGACTGTAATTTGTTCACCCAACATGCTTTTATCTTATGGGAGAGACACCTCTAGTGAACTGTGGACCCCGGTCCATTCTTTAATACTGAAATACAAATCTGCTGCAATACTTGTTTTTACTGTTTTCTCTGCAAACAATCATCTTCCACACAATTCGGTTAATCCTTTGTTACAGCAAGCCGGTGAGATTGACAACCTCACTCGTTTCGTTGGGGCAAAGTACTTTGGTTGTGTTGTGCAGGTTCCACGTTGGCGCCGGAATCCCCGGTCTTGCGCCGCACTACATCCCGCCGCCATCAACCTTCAACGTGCTTCTTGGCTCCTCCCGGTTCGATAAACCTTGGTTTCTTTCTGAGGGAAAACTTGCTGCTGTGCGCATCATACCTTCCTCTTGGGGTTGCCCAACGAACGTGTGAAATACACGCCATCACATACTAAGATTGCCCTCCTTATACTTCATTCATGGCTTCGTCTCTGACTGCAGCTATAGCCTTCTTCCCGTAATGGCATGAGCATTTGCGGCCGTCCTCCCTTCATCCACAAATAAGTATACATACGGGTTTTCTAAGATAAATTATGAAGTAGAATAAAAAAATATTAGAAAGATGCATCTCTTCTTTTTAATTATTTCACCTACAATAAGCTAAAACTAGTTACAATGTGATATAGTAGTATCATAGACTAGTATCATACATATCACACTAGTTTATGATACAACACCTACAATGTATAGTATTATGAATTTGTATCATAGTTCCATCATATTTAATGTTTTGTACAATCTCCATGCCAATATATTTACATGATGTGTTTGTCACTAAAATTTCTAGTTTTACATGCTATGATACAATATCTACCTATGATACTAGTCTCACCTCTCTCCTCATTAATTGATGTGCCACATAAGTTTTTTACCTACGTGGTATGCATGATACTACCTATGATACTCCCATTGTAGCTAGTCTAAGTACATGTAGAAAACAAGAAAAACATGTGCTCAATATTATTGGGTTTGATTTACGTGCGATAAGAGAGAAGCAATTAAAGTGCATTAGGAAAATAGAAGTACATTTTTTTGTGGATAAAGTTGAGAGCTAGATGTCCACTTATTTAAGGACAAAGGGACTATGTGCCAAGGGTGCTAGGTTTACAGGTTGTTCTATGATGCTAGCGTGTGGCGCTTCACCGAGGAAAAGCTCGGCGCATGGCGCGACATGCATGAGCAAGCGTGACCTTTTCCAGCTTTCGGCGCCAAAGCTCTGATGTCGTTAGTCGCGCTTCACGGCTGCTTAGAGCATCTCCAGTCGCGTTCCTTAAAGGTTTTTGGGGCGCATCGGACATATTTTTGTCCCCAGTCACGCGTCCCAAAGCCTCCTTCCACTCGGTAGTCCAATACAGTGAGTGGCGGGCCTGACGCGTCATTGACACACGAACGACGCCCAACCGTCGCCTACCTTACGACAAAAGTTATTGGCGCGTAGCGATGGTTCAGTTTCCACATAGGCGCGGCGACGTGTCGCCGCGCCTAGCTCTCCGTGCCGCGTTAATGCGCACCACCGCTCCCTCTCCTTCCTTCGGCCTATAAAAAGGGGCGATCTCGCATCGTTCCTCGCACACAAACCCTAGCGCCTCTTTCCCCAATCCTAGCCGCCACCATCTCAAGAGTCTAGGGGCATTCTATCGCGGGTAGAGGCCGAGGTCGAGACCGCGGCCGTGGCGGCCGTGTTGGAGCAGCAAGGACTGCACGGTCATCGTCGTCTTCCGAGGGGAGTGGGAGTTCGAGTTCATCGTCGTCCTCAATGGCGACCCACTCGGCATCCAGAGGCTGCCGGACAAATTCGCCGAGTTCGTCGCCGACAACAAGCCGGTCGCGCTGCAGCTGCGGGAGGCTGGTTGCGGCTCCTGTCGGTGGCCGGTGGACGTGCTCTTCGACGGGCGAGGCAAGATGTACCTCCACACTGGCTGGGAGAAGTTCGCACTCTTCCACGACCTCCAAGCCGTCTGTGTACTCACATTCTCCTACCAAGGCGACAAGGAGATGAGCGTGAAGGTGTTCGACGACACGTCCTGCCGCCGGCACTACCACATCGACGACGAAGAGGACGATGATTGAACACGCCGAGTGTTCTTTCTTCGTAGCGAAGATGGCCACAGTGGTTTCTGTATGTTCTCCCGACATAGGAACAACAGGGCTATCATTGCCTGCTGGATTTTCCAGTTTGGTTGAGTGAGAGTACCTGAGAGTGTTCTTTCTTGGAAGCGAATATACGAAATCTGCGAGGCAAACACTAGTTAAAATTCCTCATTTTGCACTGTTTTAACTATGTATTAATTTGTGTAAAACCATTTTCCAAACTATGTATTAATTTATGCATCGTTCCCCTCTCTATTAAAATGAAAATGCAAAAGAAAAAACAAAAAATATTTTAAAGTAAAAAAGCAAGTTTGGGGGCCATGTTTGGGGGACATGGCGGGACAGCGACGTCCACCAAACGCGACACGAAGAAACAGATTCCCCAAACGCTAAATCTAACGTTGTTTGGAGAATGTTTTGAGTGACGGAGTGAAGATGCTCTTAAGGGCATCTCCAACCGAACGACCCAAACGGACGCGTTGGGCCGTCCGTTTTGGGCCGTTTGGGTGGCCGAGCGGACACGCGGACAGCGGCCCGCGTCCGCGTGTCCGTTTGGGTCGCACGCTGCGTCCAACGCGGCGACCCAAAAAGACGCCACGTCGTTCGTCTTCCTTGTGCGGCGCTGCGCCATGGCAGGCCTCGACGGGACAGCAATGGTGGGCGGTGGAACGCGCGAGAAAGTTCCCACGCGCACCAAGGTTCCCGCGTGCGAAAAGGCCATTGGCGCGCTGATACGTCTCAAACGTATCTATAATTTCTTATGTTTCATGCTACTTTTATGATGATACTCACATGTTTTATACACATTATATGTCATTATTATGCATTTTCCGGCACTAACCTATTGACGAGATGCCGAAGAGCCGCTTGTTGTTTTCTCGCTTTTTTGGTTTCGAAATCCTAGTAAGGAAATATTCTCGGAATTGGACGAAATCAACGCCCAGGGGCTTATTTTTCCACGATGCTTCCAAAAGACCGGAGGAGATACAAAGTGGGGCCACGGGGCGCCGCCACACTAGGGCGGCGCAGCCTAGAGGGGGCCCGCGCGGCCCTAGAGTGTGGGCCCCCCGTGACGCCTCCTGACCTGCCCTTCCGCCTACTTAAAGCCTTCGTCGCGAAACCCCCAGTACCGAGAGCCACGATACGGAAAACCTTCCGGAGACGCCGCCGCCAATCCCATCTCGGGGGATTCAGGAGATCGCCTCCGGCACCCTGCCGGAGAGGGGAATCATCTCCCGGAGGTCTCTTCATCGCCATGATCGCCTCCGGATCGATGTGTGAGTAGTCCACCCTGGACTATGGGTCCATAGCAGTAGCTAGATGGTTGTCTTCTCCTCATTGTGCTATCATGTTAGATCTTGTGAGCTTCCTATTGATACGTCCCAAAAGTATCTATAATTTCTTATGTTCCATGCTACTTTTATGATGATACTCACATGTTTTATACACATTATATGTCATATTTATGCATTTTCCGGCACTAACCTATTGACGAGATGCCGAAGAGCCGCTTGTCTGTTTCTGCTGTTTTTGGTTTCAGAAATCCTAGTAAGGAAATATTCTCGGAATTGGACGAAATCAACGCCCAGGGTCCTATTTTTGCACGAAACTTCTAGAAGACCGGAGAGGAAATGAAGTGGGGCCACGAGGTGGCGACACACCAGGGCGGCGCGGCCCAAGCCCTGGCCGCGCCGGCCTGTTGTGTGGGGCCCCCGTGGCGCCTCTTGACCTGCCCTTCCGCCTACTTAAAGCCTTCATCACGAAACCCCCAGTACCGAGAGCCACGATACGGAAAACCTTCCAGAGACGCCGCCGCCGCCAATCCCATCTCGGGGGTTCAGGAGATCGCCTCCAGCACCCTGCCGGAGAGGGGAATCATCTCCCGGAGGTCTCTTCATCGCCATGATCGCCTCCGGATCGATGTGTGAGTAGTCCACCCCTGGACCATGGGTCAATAGCAGTAGCTAGATGGTCGTCTTCTCCCCATTGTTCTATCATGTTAGATCTTGTGAGCTGCCTATCATGATCAAGATCATCTATTTGTAATCCTACATGTTGTGTTTGTTGGGATCCGATGAATATTGAATACTATGTCAAGTTGATTATCAATCTATCATATATGTTATTTATGTTCTTCCATGCTCTCCGTTGCTAGTAGAGGCTCTGACCAAGTTGATACTTGTGACTCCAAGAGGGAGTATTTATGCTCGATAGTGGGTTCATGCCTCCATTGAATCTGGGACAGTGACAGAAAGTTCTAAGGTTGTGGATGTCTTGTTGCCACTAGGGATAAAACATCGATGCTTTGTCTAAGGATATTTGTGTTGATTACATTACGCACCATACTTAATGCAATTGTCTCGTTGTTTACAACTTAATACCGGAGGGGTTCGGATGATAACCTCGAAGGTGGACTTTTTAGGCATAGATGCATGCTCGGATAGCGGTCTATGTACTTTGTTGTAATGCCCCGATTAAATCTCATAGTACTCATCATGATATATCTATGTGCATTGTTATGCCTTCTTTATTTGTCAATTGCCCAACCGTAATTTGTTCACTCAACATCCGCTATCTTATGGGAGAGACACCGCTAGTGATCCGTGGACCCCGGTCCTATTCTTTACATCCGAAATACAAACTTCTGCAATTGTTCTTTACTCGTTCTTCGCAAACAACCATCATCATCCACACTATACATCTAATCCTTTGTTTACGACAAGCCGGTGAGATTGACAACCTCGCCGTTACGTTGGGGCAAAGTTCTGTGATTGTGTTGTGCAGGTTCCACGTTGGCGCCGGAATCCCCGGTGTTGCGCCGCACTACACTCCTCCGCCATCAACCTTCAACGTGCTTCTTGGGTCCTACTCGGTTCGATAAACCTTGGTTTCTTTCTGAGGGAAAACTTGCTACTGTACGCATCACACCTTCCTCTTGGGGTTCCCAACGAACGTGTGTTAACTGCACGCATCAAGCTCTTTTTCTGGCGCCGTTGCCGGGGAGATGAGACACGCTGCAAGGGGAGTCTCCCACATCCAATCTCTTTACTTTGTTTTTGTCTTGCTTTGTTTTACTTTATTTACTGCTTTGTTTGCTTCTTATATCAAAAACACAAAAAATTAGTTGCTAGTTTTACTTTATTTACCGTCTTGTTCTCCATATTAAAAACACAAAAAAATTAGTTACTTGCATTTACTTTATTTAGTTTGCTTTATTTACTACTACTAAAAATGAGTAATCCGGAAGTTGAAGTTCGTTCATTTAAGCAACAAGGGGGAGAAAGTTTTAAAGATGCTTGGTATAGAATTAGTGATGCTCATCATAGGTGCATTAAGAAACACTCCACTATTATACTACTTAGGAACTTTTATGTTGGTATCTCTAGTTGGAATAGATATGTTCTTGATACTCTTGCGGGAGGTAATTTCCTAGGCACTCCTGCTTTAGAAGCTAGTTGCATTATTGAGAGTCTAGTTGGAATACCACTCGTTAATGAAGCTAAAATTGAAATCTCTCTTGAAGATGTCATGAAAAAGTTGGAGGGCATAGAGAAAGATCTTCCAAGTATTGAGACTAAATTGGAAATATTACTTAATAGCACTGATAAACTTGATAAATCTCTAGGTGAAATTAATGAGAGAATTGCTGTTTTAGAAACTTGTGCTACTCATGATAATCGAACCCATAGGATTAGTGAACTTGAAGAAGCTATGGGAACCTTGGGTTCAACTCTTTCTTCCCTTAAGTTTAAGGAGAAAGCTTATGTGGGTAAGGAGCAAAAGTTTATGTATGTCTCTAAAGTGCCTAAGCCAAAAATTATTATAGGCCTAAAATTGACAAAGTCGTTAGCACCACTACGGATGGGGGAGCATCTAAGATACCTATTGATGTTGATGCTTCGTCTCTTGATAATACTTGATACACACTTTCTGCGCCTAGCTGAAAGGCGTTAAAGAAAAGCGCTTATGGGAGACAACCCATTAATTTACTTCTGCACTTTTATTTTATATTTGAGTGTTGGAAGTTGTTATTACTGTAGCAACCTCTCCTTATCTTTATTTTATTGCATTGTTGTGCCAAGTAAAGTCTTTGATAGTAAAGTCAATACTAGATTTGGATTACTGCGCAGGAACAGATTTCTTGCTGTCACGAATTTGTGCAGTAGTCTGCTGTAGAAAATTTATAAAAATCTGCCAATTTACGTGCGTGATCCTCGGATATGTACGCAACTTTCATTCAATTTGGGCATTTTCATCTGAGCAAGTCTGGTGCCTCTAAAAAATTCGTCTTTACGGACTGTTCTGTTTTGACAGATTCTGCCTTTTATTTCGCATTACCTGTTTTGCTATGTTTGATGGATTTCTTTATTCCATTAACTTCCAGTAGTTTTGTGCAATGTCCAGAAGTGTTAAGAATGATTATGTCACCTCTGAATATATGAGTTATGCACTGATCCTCTAATGAGTTTGTTTTGAGTTTGGTGTGGAGGAAGTTTTCAAGGGTCAAGAGAGGAGGATGATACAATATGATCAAGAAGAGTGAAAAGTCTAAGCTTGGGGATGCCCCCGTGGTTCATCCCTGCATATTTTAAGAAGACTCAAGCATCTAAGCTTGGGGATGCCCAAGGCATCCCTTCTTCATCGACAACTCATCAGGTTCCTCTAGTGAAACTATATTTTTATTCCGTCACATCTTATGTGCTTTACTTGGAGCGTCCGTTTGTTTTTGTTTTTGTTTTTGTTTGAATAAAATCGGATCCTAGCATTCTTTGTTTGGGAGAGAGACACGCTCCGCTGTTTCGTATGAACACATATGTTCTTAGCTTTATCTTAATGTTCATTGCGAAAGTTGAACTACTTCATTCATTGTTATATGGTTGGAAACGGAAAATGCTGCATGTGGTAAATGATATAATGTCTTGAATAATTTGATACTTGGCAATTGTTGTGCTCATATAGATCATGTTTAAGCTCTTGCATCATGTACTTTGTACCCATTAATGAAGAACTACATAGAGCTTGTTAAAATTTGGTTTGCATGATTGATCTCTAGAGTCTAGATATTTTCTGGTTAAGGTGTTTGAACAACAAGGAGAAAATGTAAAGTCTTATAATACTTACAATATGTTCATATGTGAGCTTTGCTGCACCTTTTATACTTGAGTTTGCTTCAAACAACCTTGCTAGCCTAGCCTTATATTGAGAGGAATTCTTCTCATGCATCCAAATCCTTGAGCCAAACACTATGCCATTTGTGTCCACCATACCTACCTACTACATGGTATTTCTCCGCCATTCCAAAGTACATTACTTGAGTGCTACCTTTAAAATTTCTTTTCTTTTGTCTTTGCAATATATAGCTCATGGGAAAAATAGCTTTAAAAACTATTGTGGTGAAGAATATGTACTTATGTGTCTTATTTCTTAATAAGTTGCTTGTTGAGCGGTAACCATGTTTCTGGGGACGCCATCAACTTTTACCTTTGTTGAATATCATGTGAGTTTCTATGCATGTTCGTCTTGTCTGAAGTAAGGGAGATTTTCATGATCAAATGGTTTGAGTATGCATATTGTTAGAGAAGAACATTGGGCCGCTAACTAAAGCCATGATTCATGGTGGAAGTTTCAGTGTGGACAATCAATCCTCAATCTCTTATGAGAATTTTAACTGTTGTTGAATGCTTATGCATTAAAGAGGAGTCCATTATATGTTGTCTATGTTGTCCCGGTATGGATGTCTAAGTTGAGAATAACCAAAAGCGAGAAATCCAATGCGAGCTTTCTCCTTAGACCTTTGTACAGACGGCATAGAGGTTCCCCTTTGAGACACTTGGTTGAAACATATGCTATACTATGATAATCCATGTTAATCCAAGCTAATTAGGACAAGGTGCGAGCACTATTGGTATACTATGCATGAAGCTTGCAACTTATAGGACATCTTATACATAACACATATGCTTTATTACTACCGTTGACAAAATTGTTTCTTGATTTCAAAATGAAAAGCTCTAGCACAAATATAGTAATCCATGCTTCCCTCTGCGAAGGGCCATTATTCTACTTTATGTTGAGTCAGTTTACCTATTCTTTCTATCTTAGAAGCAAACACTTGTATCAACTGTGTGCATTGATTCTTACATGTTTACTTATTGCACTTGTTATATTACTTTGTGTTGAAAATTATCCATGAGATAAATATGTTGAAGTTGAAAGCAACCGATGAAACTTATATCTTCCTTTGTGTTGCTTCAATGCCTTTACTTTGAATCTATTGCTTTATGAGTAAATCTTATGCAAGTCTTATTGATGCTTGTCTTGAACGTATTATTCATGAAAAGTCTTTGCTATATGATTCATTTGTTTACTCATTATCTTCATCATTGCTTCGAATCGCTGCATTCATCTCATATGCTTTACAATAGTATGATCAAGATTATGATAGCATGTCACTTCAGAAATTATCTTTGTTATCGTTTACCTACTCGAGGGCGAGTAGGAACTAAGCTTGGGGATGCTTGATACGTCTCAAACGTATCTATAATTTCTTATGTTCCATGCTACTTTTATGATGATACTCACATGTTTTATACACATTATATGTCATTATTATGCATTTTCCGGCACTAACCTATTGACGAGATGCCGAAGAGCCGATTGTTGTTTTCTCGCTGTTTTTGGTTTCGGAAATCCTAGTAAGGAAATATTCTCGGAATTGGACGAAATCAACGCCCGGTGGCTTATTTTTCCACGAAGCTTCCGGAAGACCGGAGGAGATACGAAGTGGGGCCACGGGCGCCGCCACACTAGGGCGGCGCGGCCTAGAGGGGCCCGCGCGGCCCTAGCGTGTGGGGCCCCCGTGACGCCTCCTGACCTGCCCTTCCGCCTACTTAAAGCCTTCGTCGCGAAACCCCCAGTACCGAGAGCCACGATACGGAAAACCTTCCAGAGACGCCGCCGCCGCCAATCCCATCTCGTGGGATTCAGGAGATCGCCTCCGGCACCCTGCCGGAGAGGGGGATCATCTCCCGGAGGTCTCTTCATCGCCATGACCGCCTCCGGATCGATGTGTGAGTAGTCCACCCCTGGACTATGGGTCTATAGCAGTAGCTAGATGGTTGTCTTCTCCTCATTGTGCTATCATGTTAGATCTTGTGAGCTGCCTATCATGATCAAGATCATCTATCTGTAATCCTACATGTTGTGTTTGTTGGGATCCGATGAATATTGAATACTATGTCAAGTTGATTATCAATCTATCATATATGTTGTTTATGTTCTTGCATGCTCTCCGTTGCTAGTAGAGGCTCTGGCCAAGTTGATACTTGTGACTCCAAGAGGGAGTATTTATGCTCGATAGTGGGTTCTGCCTCCCAGAACGTACTCCGACGTATCCATAATTTGTCGTTCTATGCTTGTTTTATGACAATACTTACATGTTTTGCTTGCACTTTATGATGTTTTCATGCATTTTCCGGAACTAACCTATTAACAAGATGCCACAGTGCCAGTTCCTGTTTTCTGCTGTTTTTGGTTCCAGAAAGGCTGTTCGGGCAATATTCTCGGAATTGGACGAAATCAACGCCAAACCTCCTATTTTCTCCGGAAGGCTCCAGAACACCGAAGAAGAGTCGGAGAGGGGCCAGGGGGCCACCACACCACATGGCGGCGCGGGCCGAGGCCTAGGCCGCGCCGGCCTAGGGTGTGGCGCCCGCGGTGCCCCCCTGCGCCGCCTCTTCGCCTATAAAAGCCCTTTCGACCTAAAAACGCAGTACCAATTGACGAAACTCCAGAAAGACTCCAGGGGCGCCGCCACCGTCGCGAAACTCCAATTCGGGGGACAGAACTCTGTTCCGGCACCCTGCCGGGACGGGGAAGTGCCCCGGAAGCCATCTCCATCAACGCCACCGCCTCCGCCATGCTCCGTGAGTAGTTCCCCCATGGACTACGGGTTCTAGCTGTAGCTATGTCGGTATTCTCTCCTCCATGTACTTCAATACAATGGTCTCATGAGCTGCCTTACATGATTGAGATTCATCGATGTAATCGGTGTTGTGTTTGTTGGGATCCGATGGATGATACATTATGATTAGTCTATCTATAAAGTTTGTGAAGTTATTGTTGCTTTGCAATCTTGTTATGCTTAATGCTTGTCACTAGGGCCGAGTGGCATGATCTTAGATTTGAGCTCTATATTGTTGCTTAGATTGTATCTACAAGTTGTATGCACATGTCACTGTCCGGAACCAATGGCCCGAAGTGACAGAAATCGGGACAACCGGAGGGGATGGTAGTGATGTGAGGATCACATGTTTTCACGGTGTGTTAATGCTTTGCTCCGGTGCTCTATTAAAAGGAGTACCTTAATATCCAGTAGTTTCCCTTGAGGCCCGGCTGCCACCGGCTGGTAGGACAAAAGATGTTGTGCAAGTTTCTCATTGCGAGCACGTACGACTATATACGGAAAACATGCCTACATGATTAATAATCCTGATGTTCTTTCTTAATGCTTTGATTCCTATCAATTGCCCAACTGTAATTTGTTCACCCAACACTTGTCACTTGTTATTGGAGAGTTGCCACTAGTGTAGATAGCTGGGAACCCCGGTCCATCTTTCATCATCATATACTCGTTCTACATGTCAATGCTATTTTCCGGTGCCATTGCTCTCATATTACTACTACTGCTTGCTGTGTTACTGTTACTACTTGCTCTCATATTACTGCTACTTTCACATCACCCCTGTTGCTAGTGCTTTTCAGGTGCAGCTGAATTGACAACTCGGTTGTTAAGGCTTATAAGTATTCTTTACCTCCCTTGTGTCGAATCAATAAATTTGGGTTTTACTTCCCTCGAAGACTGTTGCGATCCCCTATACTTGTGGGTCATCAAGACTATTTTACGGCGCCGTTGCCGGGAGGCATAGCTCTACTCATAAGTTCACTCAGGGAGTACACTCTACCTCTCTCTCGTCATTTTATTTTGTTTTGCTTAGTTTACTTTTGTCTAGTTTATTTGTGCTTAGTTTATTTCTGTCTAGTATTATTTTGCTTAGTTTACTTTTGTCTAGTTTCTTTTTGTCTTGTTTTATTTGTCTCATATACCCAAAAATCCATAAAAATTTGAAAAACCAAAAAATTAAAAACTGCTGTTATGGGAGAACCAACAACCTACTTGGAGCTTATAGAATGTTATAATTGTTATAGAGAATCAAGAAGCTGGTAAAATAATGAGTGCTATGATAGAAAAATTGAATACAATTGCTAAAATCTTGCTTGAACGCCATGATATAAACTGTTGCTCTCAACAGGATACTAAACATCTTAAATTTCAATGTGGCTTTAGTGAGGAATTTTTAATTAAGAACTATAATCGGAATTGCTATATTCATTATGGGTTCGAAGAGGTAGAACAATTTGTCTTATTTATGGGAGCCTCCGAGATAGAATCCTTCATGGTTGATAATTATGAAACTTGTGTTGTTTGTAAGGGCCTTAAAGATTATGTCTCTACTATCCTTAATTCTTGCATAGAATGCTACGGTAGGAATCCTTATATCCTTGATTATAAAGAGAGACACATTAATGCACAAGAATGCACTCACAATTTGCAGGAACCGGTGGAAGAAGAAATTGATGAACCTGAAAGCTCATTGGATGAAAAAGAGGAGGAAATTGATGAACTTGAATGCTCATTGGATGAAAAAGAAGAGGAGAGTGATGAACAAAAGGAGGAAGAATGGATTAGCTACCCATGCCAACCTTCTAATGAGAAAACAGATTTCTTTGCTGTCACGAATCTGGGCAAAATTCTCTGTAGGTAACTCAGAAAATTATGCCAATTTACGTGAGTGATCCTCAGATATGTACGCAACTTTCATTAGTTTTGAGTTTTCTGATTTGAGCAACGGAAGTATTTTATTAAAATTCGTCTTTACTGGCTGTTCTGTTTTGGCAGATTCTGTCTCTGTTTTTGCATTGTCTCTTGTGGACTTTGAGCGAGGTTTTCTAGACGTAGAGGGCTGTAGCTAATGTTTTATTGAGTTCTTGCAATGTGCCACTACAGGACCAAGGTGGATTCAAATTTTTTGAGTACTAACCCCTCTAATGAAGTTTATGAGAAGTTTGGTGTGAAGGAAGTTTTCAAGGGTCAAGAGAGGAGGATGATATATGATCAAGAAGAGTGAAAAGCATAAGCTTGGGGATGCCCCCGTGGTTCATCCCTGCATATTTCAAGAAGACTCAAGCGTCTAAGCTTGGGGATGCCCAAGGCATCCCCTTCTTCATCAACTTATCAGGTTCCTCCCCTGAAACTATATTTTTATTCGGTCACATCATAAGTGCTTTACTTGGAGCGTCTGTGTGTTTATTTTCGTTTTGTTTTGTTTGAATAAGATCGGATCCTAGCTATCCTTGTGTGGGAGAGATACACGCTCCGCTTTTTCATATGAACACATGTGTTCTTCGTTTTACTTTTAATGTTCAATGATAAAAGTTGGAAGCTACAATACTTATTGGTTATTTGGTTGGGAAAAGAAAATGCCTCATATGTTGTGGATAATTTGACACTTGGCAATTGTTTTGAGCTCTCAAGTAGATCATGATTAAGTTTTTTCATGTAGTCTAAGCCTATTAATGGAGAACTACTGTAGAGCTTGTTGAAATTGGTTTGCATAATTGATCTCTCTTAAGGTCTAGATATTTTACGGTAAAAGTGTTTGAGCAACAAGGAAGACAGTGTAGAGTATTATAATGCTTGCAATATGTTCTTATGTAAGTTTTGCTGTACCGGTTCATACTTGTGTTTGCTTCAAATAGCCTTGCTAGCCTAAGCCTTGTATCGAGAGGGATTACTTCTCATGCATCCAAAATCCTTGAGCCAACCACTATGCCATTTGTGTCCACCATACCTACCTACTATGTGGTATTTCCCGCCATTCCAAAGTAAATTGCTTGAGTGCTACCTTTAAACAATTCAAAATTTATTACCTCTTATTTGTGTCAATGTTTTATAGCTCATGAGGAAGTATGTGGTGTT